>NC_133227.1:27286170-27543670 GCF_040436345.1 Pagrus major
TTGGAGCCATTGAACATGATGCGACAGCCTGTTGTGAAGCAATGGTGAGTGTTTGTAAGCAGGCTTTAGTGCAGTGTACATGAATTACAGTTATGCTTAAACCCAATGTCTGTCTATGTATCCCTTGAATTAAAAAAATCATATAATGTGTCTGAACGAGCAGTTTTCCCCATCAGAAAAGAAGTGTACCGGATCCATTGAACATGGTGTTGAGGCCCGGTGGTGACGGAGAGGTGAGTGGTAGTAAATTGATTTTAATGTTGTGTACATGAATTGGTTACACAGTAAATCACACACACTTACACCATATAAGTTAAAATCATGCAGAAGTCCTGGTTCATGTTTTGTCATATAAGGACATGGATTACCCGGGAAAAGTAGCGTTATTATTCTGAAAGCTACCCATTTTCTCTGTGTAAGGACCTTAAATACAAAATTCACAGTGCAAATTCCATGATATGATAAATGATAAGTGAATGATAAGTCCATGAAGAAGGATGTTGAGGAGATTGATGTCTTCATCCTTGATGCAAGTTTCACCTTTGTGTTACAGCCAAAAAAGAATAAAGACTGAGTTACAAAGGAGGACGAGGACATCCAACTGTCACATTGTTTATGAAGAGCAGAATGTTCGTGAGGTCTGCTGAATTTCAGGAAGAAAACACTGTTTTTGTTTAAATTTCTTTCTTCAATGTTCACATAATGTTCAGACATTTTGAATTTGTCTATGTTTACTATAAAAGACTGAGTTACAAGGAGGAGGAGGACATCCAACTGTCCCATTGTTTAGAAAGAACAGAGTTTTCTTGAGGTCTGCTGTATTTCAGGAAGAAAACAATGTTTTTGTTGAAACTTCTGTCTTCAATGTTCAAAAAAAAAATCAGACATTTTGAATTTGTCTGTTTACTATAAAAGACTGAGTTACAAGGAGGAGGAGGACATCCAACTGTCACATTGTTTAGTAAGAGCAGAGTTTTCTTGAGGTCTACTGTATTTCAGGAAGAAAACAATGTTTTTGTTGAAACTTCTGTATTCAATGTTCACATAAAATTGAGATATTTTGAATTTGTGTCTTTTTAATATAAAGGACTGAGTTACAAAGGAGGAGGAGGACACCCAAATGTGACATGGTTGAGGACAATCAGAGTCTTCTTGAGGTTGTGCTTCAGTATTTTGAATAGTTGGGTCCCTGTGAGTCTTCTGTTCAAGTTTAGGCCATTTGGAGCTGAAATCAATGTTTTTTACATTATAGGATCTTAAGGATAGATGCTGGGTGCTGTAGCCTTTATATACTGAGAAGTTGGTCCAAATGACCTTCTGAAATTTGGGGTCAAATTTAGGTGACTTCCTGTTGTGGTAGACAGGCAAATCATGGATCCTAGTGTTCAGGTATACCTCAGCTTTACAGCAAAAGTGACAGCAAGTCAATCTACCCATATTTGTTTGAATTGGCCGGAGCTCAAATCAGTGTTTTCTACATTAAAGTATCTTAAGTGTAGATGTTGGGTGTTTTAGCCTTAATATACTGAGATGTTGGGTGTGACCCAACATCTACATACAAGCCCCTTGTACTCGTGAATAGTGTCCATACGGAGATGTTGGGTCACATGCTATCACCCTACGGGGATGTTGGGCTTCATAGGCCCCTTGCACTCGTGAATAGGGTCCATATGGAGATGTTGGGTCACACGCAATGACTATACTGAGATGTTGGGCATCATACTGAGATATTGGGTGTGACCCAACATCTACCTACAAGCCCCTTGCATTCGTGAATAGTGTCCATACGGAGATGTTGGGTCACATACCATCACCCCACGGGGATGTTGGGCTTCATAGGCCCCTTGCACTCGTGAATAGGGTCCATATGGAGATGTTGGGTCACATGCAATGACTATACTGAGATGTTGGGCATCATACTGAGATGTTGGGTGTGACCCAACATCTACCTACAAGCCCCTTGCACTCGTGAATAGGGTCCATATGGAGATGTTGGGTCACATGCAATGACTATACTGAGATGTTGGGCGTCATACTGAGATGTTGGGTGTGACCCAACATCTACCTACAAGCCCCTTGCACTCGTGAATAGGGTCCATATGGAGATGTTGGGTCACATGCAATGACTATACTGAGATGTTGGGCGTCATACTGAGATGTTGGGTGTGACCCAACATCTACCTACAAGCCCCTTGCACTCGTGAATAGGGTCCATATGGAGATGTTGGGTCACATGCAATGACTATACTGAGATGTTGGGCGTCATACTGAGATGTTGGGTGTGACCCAACATCTACCTACAAGCCCCTTGCACTCGTGAATAGGGTCCATATGGAGATGTTGGGTCACATGCAATGACTATACTGAGATGTTGGGCGTCATACTGAGATGTTGGGTGTGACCCAACATCTACCTACAGGCCCCTAATTACCTAAATTGTCAAACCTGCAACAGTTTGTGTTTACACAAGGCAATAATTGATAAGACACATCTTGATTACCCACAAGGAAAGAGCTGGTGGCATGCTACATGATGGTGGTGGCAAAGCAACATGGTGAGGCCAGTGATCTGCAGCATCCTACTTGACTGAACACACGGGAGGACTGAGTAAGGCCCAAGACATCCAAGACCATATTTAAGTGCACACAAGGCACTGCTGACCTTGACTGAAGTTGGATGTTGAATAAAGTTGGCTCTTGAGTGAACAGAAGGCAGATGTAACCGTGCCCAGAACAACATTGCCAACAGCCAATATGAACTTACCAAAGGCCCAATATGGTAAGACCCAACTTGGCTGTAGTTGGGTTTTGGGATGGATGCATACCAAAGTTGGGTCTTGCCACCCAACTTGATTGATCAATTGCCAAGACATCCAAGACCCAATTTAAGTGCACATGAGGCACGGCAGAATTTGACTGAAGTTGGATGTTGAAGGCAGATGAAACCAGGCACACAACAACATGGCCGTCAGCCAATATGAAGTTACCAAAGGCCCAATATGGTTAGAACCAACTTGGCTGTAGTTGGGTTTTGGGATGGATGCATACCAAAGTTGGGTCTTGCCACCCAACTTGATTGATCAATTGCCAAGACATCCAAGACCCAATTTAAGTGCACACAAGGCACGGCAGAATTTGACTGAAGTTGGATGTTGACTAAAGTTGGCTCTTGAGTGAACAGAAGGCAGATGTAACCGTGCCCAGGACAACATTGCCAACAGCCAATATGAACTTACCAAAGGCCCAATATGGTAAGACCCAACTTGGCTGCAGTTGGGTCTTGGGTTGGATGCAAACTAAAAGTTGAGTCTTGCCACCCAAATTGATTGATTAAATAACAGGACATCCACCTTTCACAGTCAGACTATTCCTGAGGTTGTGCCTCAGTATTCTGAATGGTTGAGTCTCTGTGAGTCTTTTTTTCAAGTTTGACAGCATTTGGAGCTGAAATCAATGACTTCCTGTTGAGGTAGACAGGCAAATCATGACTCCTGGTTTTCAGTTAGAGCTAAGCTTTACAACAAAAGTGACAGCAGGTTGATATACCCATATTTGTGTGAATGGGTGGTATCTAAAATCAGTGCTTTCTACATTAAAGAATCTTAAGTGTGGATGTTGGGTGTTTTAGCCTTTATATACTGAGATGTAGGGTGTAACCCAACCCAACAGTCATGTTAGGAAATTTAGGGTCATATACAGATATAATGGTCCTATACAGAAAAGTTGGGCTCGCCTGTAATTGGTCAGAACAAAAATAATGGGTTAGTGATTGAGGTGCTGATAATGAGATGTGGGGTTCCATTTTAATGGAGATGTTGGGTGTCAATCAAAACTACAGCGCCCCCTTTAAAAGTCCTCCAGTACTGCAAGCATTTCAACTTTTTACAGGAGCGTCGTAGAAAGACGCCGCCGAAGAAAGAAATGTTCAGAAAAATCCCAGGATTCCAAATATGTAATGGAAAAAAATGTAGCACCACGGGAAAGGGGTGAAAAATGACTCCGAAGGGAGACCCCCGTAAAAATCCATTTTATAGGTACTTTACCGGTACCATCCCCTAATTAGGGTTAGGGTTATGGGGCTAGGGTTAGGGTTACGGTCGTCTTTTGACCGATTGACTCGAAATTCAGCACGAATGTGGTCCTCTACTGGCTGAACGAGGGACAGCAGTTCCCATTGGATTCCGGTGAAATTTGTATTTTTGGTGAATATTTTAAAGAAAAAAGTGGCCCATTTTTTCAATAGCTTCCAGGTCTTTTCACCGATTGACTCGAAATTCGGCACGAATGTGGTCCTCTCCTGGCTGAACGAGGGACAGCAGTTCCCATTGGATTCCGGTGAAATTTGTATTTTTGGTGAATATTTTAAAGAAAAAAGTGGCCCATTTTTTCAATAGCTTCCAGGTCTTTGGACCGATTGACTCAAAATCGCTCCCAAATGTGCTCCTATACTGGCTGAACGAGACACAGCAGTCCCCATTGGATTCCGGTGGAATTTGTATTTTTGGTGAATATTTTAGTGAAAAAAGTGGCCCATTTTTTCAATAGCTTCCAGGTCTTTGGACCGATTGACTCGAAATCGCTCCCAAATGTGCTCCTATACTGGCTGAACGAGACACAGCAGTCCCCATTGGATTCCGGTGGAATTTGTATTTTTGGTGAATATTTTAGTGAAAAAAGTGGCCCATTTTTTCAATAGCTTCCAGGTCTTTGGACCGATTGACTCAAAATCACTCCCAAATGTGCTCCTATACTGGCTGAACGAGACACAGCAGTCCCCATCAGATTCCGGTGGAATTTGTATTTTTGGTGAATATTTTAGTGAAAAGGCACAATGTTTCATGAGACTGGCTTAAGGCTGGAGTTAGGGTTAGGGTTAGGGTTAGGGTTAGGGTTAGGGTTATGGGGCTAGGGTTAGGGTTACGGTCGTCTTTTGACCGATTGACTCGAAATTCGGCACGAATGTGGTCCTCTACTGGCTGAACGAGGGACAGCAGTTCCCATTGGATTCTGGTGAAATTTGTATTTTTGGTGAATATTTTAGTGAAAAGGGACAATGTTTCATGAGACTGGCTTAAGGCTGGAGTTAGGGTTAGGGTTAGGGTTAGGGTTAGGGTTATGGGGCTAGGGTTAGGGTTACGGTCGTCTTTTGACCGATTGACTCGAAATTCGGCACGAATGTGGTCCTCTACTGGCTGAACGAGGGACAGCAGTTCCCATTGGATTCCGGTGAAATTTGTATTTTTGGTGAATATTTTAGTGAAAAGGGACAATGTTTCATGAGACTGGCTTAAGGCTGGAGTTAGGGTTAGGGTTAGGGTTAGGGTTAGGGTTAGGGTTATGGGGCTAGGGTTAGGGTTACGGTCGTCTTTTGACCGATTGACTCGAAATTCGGCAGGAATGTGGTCCTCTCCTGGCTGAACGAGGGACAGCAGGTCCCATTGGATTCCGGTGAAATTTGTATTTTTGGTGAATATTTTAAAGAAAAAAGTGGCCCATTTTTTCAATAGCTTCCAGGTCTTTGGACCGATTGACTCGAAATCGCTCCCAAATGTGCTCCTATACTGGCTGAACGAGACACAGCAGTCCCCATCAGATTCCGGTGGAATTTGTATTTTTGGTGAATATTTTAGTGAAAAAAGTGGCCCATTTTTTCAATAGCTTCCAGGTCTTTGGACCGATTGACTCGAAATCACTCCCAAATGTGCTCCTATACTGGCTGAACAAGACACAGCAGTCCCCATCAGATTCCGGTGGAATTTGTATTTTTGGTGAATATTTTAGTGAAAAGGGACAATGTTTCATGAGACTGGCTTAAGGCTGGAGTTAGGGTTAGGGTTAGGGTTAGGGTTAGGGTTAGGGTTAGGGTTATGGGGCTAGTGTTAGGGTTACGGTCGTATTTTGACCGATTGACTCGAAATTCGGCACGAATGTGGTCCTCTACTGGCTGAACGAGGGACAGCAGTTCCCATTGGATTCCGGTGAAATTTGTATTTTTGGTGAATATTTTAAAGAAAAAAGTGGCCCATTTTTTCAATAGCTTCCAGGTCTTTGGACCGATTGACTCGAAATCGCTCCCAAATGTGCTCCTATACTGGCTGAACGAGACACAGCAGTCCCCATCAGATTCCGGTGGAATTTGTATTTTTGGTGAATATTTTAGTGAAAAAAGTGGCCCATTTTTTCAATAGCTTCCAGGTCTTTGGACCGATTGACTCGAAATCACTCCCAAATGTGCTCCTATACTGGCTGAACAAGACACAGCAGTCCCCATCAGATTCCGGTGGAATTTGTATTTTTGGTGAATATTTTAGTGAAAAGGGACAATGTTTCATGAGACTGGCTTAAGGCTGGAGTTAGGGTTAGGGTTAGGGTTAGGGTTATGGGGCTAGGGTTAGGGTTACGGTCGTCTTTTGACCGATTGACTCGAAATTCAGCACGAATGTGGTCCTCTACTGGCTGAACGAGGGACAGCAGTTCCCATTGGATTCCGGTGAAATTTGTATTTTTGGTGAATATTTTAGTGAAAAGGGACAATGTTTCATGAGACTGGCTTAAGGCTGGAGTTAGGGTTAGGGTTAGGGTTAGGGTTAGGGTTATGGGGCTAGGGTTAGGGTTACGGTCGTCTTTTGACCGATTGACTCGAAATTCAGCACGAATGTGGTCCTCTACTGGCTGAACGAGGGACAGCAGTTCCCATTGGATTCCGGTGAAATTTGTATTTTTGGTGAATATTTTAAAGAAAAAAGTGGCCCATTTTTTCAATAGCTTCCAGGTCTTTTCACCGATTGACTCGAAATTCGGCACGAATGTGGTCCTCTCCTGGCTGAACGAGGGACAGCAGTTCCCATTGGATTCCGGTGAAATTTGTATTTTTGGTGAATATTTTAAAGAAAAAAGTGGCCCATTTTTTCAATAGCTTCCAGGTCTTTGGACCGATTGACTCAAAATCGCTCCCAAATGTGCTCCTATACTGGCTGAACGAGACACAGCAGTCCCCATTGGATTCCGGTGGAATTTGTATTTTTGGTGAATATTTTAGTGAAAAAAGTGGCCCATTTTTTCAATAGCTTCCAGGTCTTTGGACCGATTGACTCGAAATCGCTCCCAAATGTGCTCCTATACTGGCTGAACGAGACACAGCAGTCCCCATTGGATTCCGGTGGAATTTGTATTTTTGGTGAATATTTTAGTGAAAAGGGACAATGTTTCATGAGACTGGCTTAAGGCTGGAGTTAGGGTTAGGGTTAGGGTTAGGGTTAGGGTTATGGGGCTAGGGTTAGGGTTACGGTCGTCTTTTGACCGATTGACTCGAAATTCGGCACGAATGTGGTCCTCTCCTGGCTGAACGAGGGACAGCAGTTCCCATTGGATTCCGGTGAAATTTGTATTTTTGGTGAATATTTTAAAGAAAAAAGTGGCCCATTTTTTCAATAGCTTCCAGGTCTTTGGACCGATTGACTCGAAATCACTCCCAAATGTGCTCCTATACTGGCTGAACGAGACACAGCAGTCCCCATCAGATTCCGGTGGAATTTGTATTTTTGGTGAATATTTTAGTGAAAAGGGACAATGTTTAATGAGACTGGCTTAAGGCTGGAGTTAGGGTTAGGGTTAGGGTTAGGGTTATGGGGCTAGGGTTAGGGTTACGGTCGTCTTTTGACCGATTGACTCGAAATTCAGCACGAATGTGGTCCTCTACTGGCTGAACGAGGGACAGCAGTTCCCATTGGATTCCGGTGAAATTTGTATTTTTGGTGAATATTTTAGTGAAAAGGGACAATGTTTCATGAGACTGGCTTAAGGCTGGAGTTAGGGTTAGGGTTAGGGTTAGGGTTAGGGTTATGGGGCTAGGGTTAGGGTTACGGTCGTCTTTTGACCGATTGACTCGAAATTCAGCACGAATGTGGTCCTCTACTGGCTGAACGAGGGACAGCAGTTCCCATTGGATTCCGGTGAAATTTGTATTTTTGGTGAATATTTTAAAGAAAAAAGTGGCCCATTTTTTCAATAGCTTCCAGGTCTTTTCACCGATTGACTCGAAATTCGGCACGAATGTGGTCCTCTCCTGGCTGAACGAGGGACAGCAGTTCCCATTGGATTCCGGTGAAATTTGTATTTTTGGTGAATATTTTAAAGAAAAAAGTGGCCCATTTTTTCAATAGCTTCCAGGTCTTTGGACCGATTGACTCAAAATCGCTCCCAAATGTGCTCCTATACTGGCTGAACGAGACACAGCAGTCCCCATTGGATTCCGGTGGAATTTGTATTTTTGGTGAATATTTTAGTGAAAAAAGTGGCCCATTTTTTCAATAGCTTCCAGGTCTTTGGACCGATTGACTCGAAATCGCTCCCAAATGTGCTCCTATACTGGCTGAACGAGACACAGCAGTCCCCATTGGATTCCGGTGGAATTTGTATTTTTGGTGAATATTTTAGTGAAAAAAGTGGCCCATTTTTTCAATAGCTTCCAGGTCTTTGGACCGATTGACTCAAAATCACTCCCAAATGTGCTCCTATACTGGCTGAACGAGACACAGCAGTCCCCATCAGATTCCGGTGGAATTTGTATTTTTGGTGAATATTTTAGTGAAAAGGGACAATGTTTCATGAGACTGGCTTAAGGCTGGAGTTAGGGTTAGGGTTAGGGTTAGGGTTAGGGTTAGGGTTATGGGGCTAGGGTTAGGGTTACGGTCGTCTTTTGACCGATTGACTCGAAATTCGGCACGAATGTGGTCCTCTACTGGCTGAACGAGGGACAGCAGTTCCCATTGGATTCTGGTGAAATTTGTATTTTTGGTGAATATTTTAGTGAAAAGGGACAATGTTTCATGAGACTGGCTTAAGGCTGGAGTTAGGGTTAGGGTTAGGGTTAGGGTTAGGGTTATGGGGCTAGGGTTAGGGTTACGGTCGTCTTTTGACCGATTGACTCGAAATTCGGCACGAATGTGGTCCTCTACTGGCTGAACGAGGGACAGCAGTTCCCATTGGATTCCGGTGAAATTTGTATTTTTGGTGAATATTTTAGTGAAAAGGGACAATGTTTCATGAGACTGGCTTAAGGCTGGAGTTAGGGTTAGGGTTAGGGTTAGGGTTAGGGTTAGGGTTAGGGTTATGGGGCTAGGGTTAGGGTTACGGTCGTCTTTTGACCGATTGACTCGAAATTCGGCAGGAATGTGGTCCTCTCCTGGCTGAACGAGGGACAGCAGGTCCCATTGGATTCCGGTGAAATTTGTATTTTTGGTGAATATTTTAAAGAAAAAAGTGGCCCATTTTTTCAATAGCTTCCAGGTCTTTGGACCGATTGACTCGAAATCGCTCCCAAATGTGCTCCTATACTGGCTGAACGAGACACAGCAGTCCCCATCAGATTCCGGTGGAATTTGTATTTTTGGTGAATATTTTAGTGAAAAAAGTGGCCCATTTTTTCAATAGCTTCCAGGTCTTTGGACCGATTGACTCGAAATCACTCCCAAATGTGCTCCTATACTGGCTGAACAAGACACAGCAGTCCCCATCAGATTCCGGTGGAATTTGTATTTTTGGTGAATATTTTAGTGAAAAGGGACAATGTTTCATGAGACTGGCTTAAGGCTGGAGTTAGGGTTAGGGTTAGGGTTAGGGTTAGGGTTAGGGTTAGGGTTATGGGGCTAGTGTTAGGGTTACGGTCGTATTTTGACCGATTGACTCGAAATTCGGCACGAATGTGGTCCTCTACTGGCTGAACGAGGGACAGCAGTTCCCATTGGATTCCGGTGAAATTTGTATTTTTGGTGAATATTTTAAAGAAAAAAGTGGCCCATTTTTTCAATAGCTTCCAGGTCTTTGGACCGATTGACTCGAAATCGCTCCCAAATGTGCTCCTATACTGGCTGAACGAGACACAGCAGTCCCCATCAGATTCCGGTGGAATTTGTATTTTTGGTGAATATTTTAGTGAAAAAAGTGGCCCATTTTTTCAATAGCTTCCAGGTCTTTGGACCGATTGACTCGAAATCACTCCCAAATGTGCTCCTATACTGGCTGAACAAGACACAGCAGTCCCCATCAGATTCCGGTGGAATTTGTATTTTTGGTGAATATTTTAGTGAAAAGGGACAATGTTTCATGAGACTGGCTTAAGGCTGGAGTTAGGGTTAGGGTTAGGGTTAGGGTTAGGGTTAGGGTTAGGGTTATGGGGCTAGTGTTAGGGTTACGGTCGTATTTTGACCGATTGACTCGAAATTCGGCACGAATGTGGTCCTCTACTGGCTGAACGAGGGACAGCAGTTCCCATTGGATTCCGGTGAAATTTGTATTTTTGGTGAATATTTTAAAGAAAAAAGTGGCCCATTTTTTCAATAGCTTCCAGGTCTTTGGACCGATTGACTCGAAATCGCTCCCAAATGTGCTCCTATACTGGCTGAACGAGACACAGCAGTCCCCATCAGATTCCGGTGGAATTTGTATTTTTGGTGAATATTTTAGTGAAAAAAGTGGCCCATTTTTTCAATAGCTTCCAGGTCTTTGGACCGATTGACTCGAAATCACTCCCAAATGTGCTCCTATACTGGCTGAACAAGACACAGCAGTCCCCATCAGATTCCGGTGGAATTTGTATTTTTGGTGAATATTTTAGTGAAAAGGGACAATGTTTCATGAGACTGGCTTAAGGCTGGAGTTAGGGTTAGGGTTAGGGTTAGGGTTAGGGTTAGGGTTAGGGTTATGGGGCTAGTGTTAGGGTTACGGTCGTATTTTGACCGATTGACTCGAAATTCGGCACGAATGTGGTCCTCTACTGGCTGAACGAGGGACAGCAGTTCCCATTGGATTCCGGTGAAATTTGTATTTTTGGTGAATATTTTAAAGAAAAAAGTGGCCCATTTTTTCAATAGCTTCCAGGTCTTTGGACCGATTGACTCGAAATCGCTCCCAAATGTGCTCCTATACTGGCTGAACGAGACACAGCAGTCCCCATCAGATTCCGGTGGAATTTGTATTTTTGGTGAATATTTTAGTGAAAAAAGTGGCCCATTTTTTCAATAGCTTCCAGGTCTTTGGACCGATTGACTCGAAATCACTCCCAAATGTGCTCCTATACTGGCTGAACAAGACACAGCAGTCCCCATCAGATTCCGGTGGAATTTGTATTTTTGGTGAATATTTTAGTGAAAAGGGACAATGTTTCATGAGACTGGCTTAAGGCTGGAGTTAGGGTTAGGGTTAGGGTTAGGGTTAGGGTTAGGGTTAGGGTTATGGGGCTAGTGTTAGGGTTACGGTCGTATTTTGACCGATTGACTCGAAATTCGGCACGAATGTGGTCCTCTACTGGCTGAACGAGGGACAGCAGTTCCCATTGGATTCCGGTGAAATTTGTATTTTTGGTGAATATTTTAAAGAAAAAAGTGGCCCATTTTTTCAATAGCTTCCAGGTCTTTGGACCGATTGACTCAAAATCGCTCCCAAATGTGCTCCTATACTGGCTGAACTCGACACAGCAGTCCCCATTGGATTCCGGTGGAATTTGTATTTTTGGTGAATATTTTAGTGAAAAAAGTGGCCCATTTTTTCAATAGCTTCCAGGTCTTTGGACCGATTGAGTCGAAATCGCTCCCAAATGTGCTCCTATACTGGCTGAACGAGACACAGCAGTCCCCATCAGATTCCGGTGGAATTTGTATTTTTGGTGAATATTTTAGTGAAAAGGGACAATGTTTCATGAGACTGGCTTAAGGCTGGAGTTAGGGTTAGGGTTAGGGTTAGGGTTAGGGTTATGGGGCTAGGGTTAGGGTTACGGTCGTCTTTTGACCGATTGACTCGAAATTCGGCACGAATGTGGTCCTCTACTGGCTGAACGAGGGACAGCAGTTCCCATTGGATTCCGGTGAAATTTGTATTTTTGGTGAATATTTTAGTGAAAAGGGACAATGTTTCATGAGACTGGCTTAAGGCTGGAGTTAGGGTTAGGGTTAGGGTTAGGGTTAGGGTTATGGGGCTAGGGTTAGGGTTACGGTCGTCTTTTGACCGATTGACTCGAAATTCGGCACGAATGTGGTCCTCTACTGGCTGAACGAGGGACAGCAGTTCCCATTGGATTCCGGTGAAATTTGTATTTTTGGTGAATATTTTAGTGAAAAGGGACAATGTTTCATGAGACTGGCTTAAGGCTGGAGTTAGGGTTAGGGTTAGGGTTAGGGTTAGGGTTATGGGGCTAGGGTTAGGGTTACGGTCGTCTTTTGACCGATTGACTCGAAATTCGGCACGAATGTGGTCCTCTCCTGGCTGAACGAGGGACAGCAGTTCCCATTGGATTCCGGTGAAATTTGTATTTTTGGTGAATATTTTAAAGAAAAAAGTGGCCCATTTTTTCAATAGCTTCCAGGTCTTTGGACCGATTGACTCGAAATCGCTCCCAAATGTGCTCCTATACTGGCTGAACGAGACACAGCAGTCCCCATTGGATTCCGGTGGAATTTGTATTCTTGGTGAATATTTTAGTGAAAAAAGTGGCCCATTTTTTCAATAGCTTCCAGGTCTTTGGACCGATTGACTCGAAATCGCTCCCAAATGTGCTCCTATACTGGCTGAACGAGACACAGCAGTCCCCATCAGATTCCGGTGGAATTTGTATTTTTGGTGAATATTTTAGTGAAAAGGGACAATGTTTCATGAGACTGGCTTAAGGCTGGAGTTAGGGTTAGGGTTAGGGTTAGGGTTAGGGTTAGGGTTATGGGGCTAGGGTTAGGGTTACGGTCGTCTTTTGACCGATTGACTCGAAATTCGGCACGAATGTGGTCCTCTACTGGCTGAACGAGGGACAGCAGTTCCCATTGGATTCCGGTGAAATTTGTTTTTTTGATGAATATTTTAAAGAAAAAAGTGGCCCATTTTTTCAATAGCTTCCAGGTCTTTGGACCGATTGACTCGAAATCGCTCCCAAATGTGCTCCTATACTGGCTGAACGAGACACAGCAGTCCCCATTGGATTCCGGTGGAATTTGTATTTTTGGTGAATATTTTAGTGAAAAAAGTGGCCCATTTTTTCAATAGCTTCCAGGTCTTTGGACCGATTGACTCGAAATCGCTCCCAAATGTGCTCCTATACTGGCTGAACGAGACACAGCAGTCCCCATTGGATTCCGGTGGAATTTGTATTTTTGGTGAATATTTTAGTGAAAAAAGTGGCCCATTTTTTCAATAGCTTCCAGGTCTTTGGACCGATTGACTCGAAATCACTCCCAAATGTGCTCCTATACTGGCTGAACAAGACACAGCAGTCCCCATCAGATTCCGGTGGAATTTGTATTTTTGGTGAATATTTTAGTGAAAAGGGACAATGTTTCATGAGACTGGCTTAAGGCTGGAGTTAGGGTTAGGGTTAGGGTTAGGGTTAGGGTTAGGGTTATGGGGCTAGTGTTAGGGTTACGGTCGTATTTTGACCGATTGACTCGAAATTCGGCACGAATGTGGTCCTCTACTGGCTGAACGAGGGACAGCAGTTCCCATTGGATTCCGGTGAAATTTGTATTTTTGGTGAATATTTTAAAGAAAAAAGTGGCCCATTTTTTCAATAGCTTCCAGGTCTTTGGACCGATTGACTCAAAATCGCTCCCAAATGTGCTCCTATACTGGCTGAACGAGACACAGCAGTCCCCATTGGATTCCGGTGGAATTTGTATTTTTGGTGAATATTTTAGTGAAAAAAGTGGCCCATTTTTTCAATAGCTTCCAGGTCTTTGGACCGATTGAGTCGAAATCGCTCCCAAATGTGCTCCTATACTGGCTGAACGAGACACAGCAGTCCCCATCAGATTCCGGTGGAATTTGTATTTTTGGTGAATATTTTAGTGAAAAGGGACAATGTTTCATGAGACTGGCTTAAGGCTGGAGTTAGGGTTAGGGTTAGGGTTAGGGTTAGGGTTATGGGGCTAGGGTTAGGGTTACGGTCGTCTTTTGACCGATTGACTCGAAATTCGGCACGAATGTGGTCCTCTACTGGCTGAACGAGGGACAGCAGTTCCCATTGGATTCCGGTGAAATTTGTATTTTTGGTGAATATTTTAGTGAAAAGGGACAATGTTTCATGAGACTGGCTTAAGGCTGGAGTTAGGGTTAGGGTTAGGGTAAGGGTTAGGGTTATGGGGCTAGGGTTAGGGTTACGGTCGTCTTTTGACCGATTGACTCGAAATTCGGCACGAATGTGGTCCTCTACTGGCTGAACGAGGGACAGCAGTTCCCATTGGATTCCGGTGAAATTTGTATTTTTGGTGAATATTTTAGTGAAAAGGGACAATGTTTCATGAGACTGGCTTAAGGCTGGAGTTAGGGTTAGGGTTAGGGTTAGGGTTAGGGTTAGGGTTATGGGGCTAGGGTTAGGGTTACGGTCGTCTTTTGACCGATTGACTCGAAATTCGGCACGAATGTGGTCCTCTCCTGGCTGAACGAGGGACAGCAGTTCCCATTGGATTCCGGTGAAATTTGTATTTTTGGTGAATATTTTAAAGAAAAAAGTGGCCCATTTTTTCAATAGCTTCCAGGTCTTTGGACCGATTGACTCGAAATCGCTCCCAAATGTGCTCCTATACTGGCTGAACGAGACACAGCAGTCCCCATCAGATTCCGGTGGAATTTGTATTTTTGGTGAATATTTTAGTGAAAAAAGTGGCCCATTTTTTCAATAGCTTCCAGGTCTTTGGACCGATTGACTCGAAATCACTCCCAAATGTGCTCCTATACTGGCTGAACGAGACACAGCAGTCCCCATCAGATTCCGGTGGAATTTGTATTTTTGGTGAATATTTTAGTGAAAAGGGACAATGTTTCATGAGACTGGCTTAAGGCTGGAGTTAGGGTTAGGGTTATGGTTAGGGTTATGGGGCTAGGGTTAGGGTTACGGTCGTCTTTTGACCGATTGACTCGAAATTCGGCACGAATGTGGTCCTCTACTGGCTGAACGAGGGACAGCAGTTCCCATTGGATTCCGGTGAAATTTGTATTTTTGGTGAATATTTTAGTGAAAAAAGTGGCCCATTTTTTCAATAGCTTCCAGGTCTTTGGACCGATTGACTCGAAATCGCTCCCAAATGTGCTCCTATACTGGCTGAACGAGACACAGCAGTCCGCATCAGATTCCGGTGGAATTTGTATTTTTGGTGAATATTTTAGTGAAAAGGGACAATGTTTCATGAGACTGGCTTAAGGCTGGAGTTAGGGTTAGGGTTAGGGTTAGGGTTAGGGTTATGGGGCTAGGGTTAGGGTTACGGTCGTCTTTTGACCGATTGACTCGAAATTCGGCACGAATGTGGTCCTCTACTGGCTGAACGAGGGACAGCAGTTCCCATTGGATTCCGGTGAAATTTATATTTTTGGTGAATATTTTAGTGAAAAGGGACAATGTTTCATGAGACTGGCTTAAGGCTGGAGTTAGGGTTAGGGTTAGGGTTAGGGTTAGGGTTATGGGGCTAGGGTTAGGGTTACGGTCGTCTTTTGACCGATTGACTCGAAATTCGGCACGAATGTGTTCCTCTACTGGCTGAACGAGGGACAGCAGTTCCCATTGGATTCCGGTGAAATTTGTATTTTTGGTGAATATTTTAGTGAAAAGGGACAATGTTTCATGAGACTGGCTTAAGGCTGGAGTTAGGGTTAGGGTTAGGGTTAGGGTTAGGGTTAGGGTTATGGGGCTAGGGTTAGGGTTACGGTCGTCTTTTGACCGATTGACTCGAAATTCGGCACGAATGTGGTCCTCTCCTGGCTGAACGAGGGACAGCAGTTCCCATTGGATTCCGGTGAAATTTGTATTTTTGGTGAATATTTTAAAGAAAAAAGTGGCCCATTTTTTCAATAGCTTCCAGGTCTTTGGACCGATTGACTCGAAATCGCTCCCAAATGTGCTCCTATACTGGCTGAACGAGACACAGCAGTCCCCATTGGATTCCGGTGGAATTTGTATTTTTGGTGAATATTTTAGTGAAAAAAGTGGCCCATTTTTTCAATAGCTTCCAGGTCTTTGGACCGATTGACTCGAAATCACTCCCAAATGTGCTCCTATACTGGCTGAACGAGACACAGCAGTCCCCATCAGATTCCGGTGGAATTTGTATTTTTGGTGAATATTTTAGTGAAAAGGGACAATGTTTCATGAGACTGGCTTAAGGCTGGAGTTAGGGTTAGGGTTAGGGTTAGGGTTAGGGTTATGGGGCTAGGGTTAGGGTTACGGTCGTCTTTTGACCGATTGACTCGAAATTCAGCACGAATGTGGTCCTCTACTGGCTGAACGAGGGACAGCAGTTCCCATTGGATTCCGGTGAAATTTGTATTTTTGGTGAATATTTTAGTGAAAAGGGACAATGTTTCATGAGACTGGCTTAAGGCTGGAGTTAGGTTTAGGGTTAGGGTTAGGGTTATGGGGCTAGGGTTAGGGTTACGGTCGTCTTTTGACCGATTGACTCGAAATTCGGCACGAATGTGGTCCTCTACTGGCTGAACGAGGGACAGCAGTTCCCATTGGATTCCGGTGAAATTTGTATTTTTGGTGAATATTTTAAAGAAAAAAGTGGCCCATTTTTTCAATAGCTTCCAGGTCTTTGGACCGATTGACTCGAAATCGCTCCCAAATGTGCTCCTATACTGGCTGAACGAGACACAGCAGTCCCCATTGGATTCCGGTGGAATTTGTATTTTTGGTGAATATTTTAGTGAAAAGGGACAATGTTTCATGAGACTGGCTTAAGGCTGGAGTTAGGGTTAGGGTTAGGGTTAGGGTTAGGGTTAGGGTTATGGGGCTAGGGTTAGGGTTACGGTCGTCTTTTGACCGATTGACTCGAAATTCGGCACGAATGTGGTCCTCTCCTGGCTGAACGAGGGACAGCAGTTTCCATTGGATTCTGGTGAAATTTGTATTTTTGGTGAATATTTTAGTGAAAAAAGTGGCCCATTTTTTCAATAGCTTCCAGGTCTTTGGACCGATTGACTCGAAATCGCTCCCAAATGTGCTCCTATACTGGCTGAACGAGACACAGCAGTCCGCATCAGATTCCGGTGGAATTTGTATTTTTGGTGAATATTTTAGTGAAAAGGGACAATGTTTCATGAGACTGGCTTAAGGCTGGAGTTAGGGTTAGGGTTAGGGTTAGGGTTAGGGTTATGGGGCTAGGGTTAGGGTTACGGTCGTCTTTTGACCGATTGACTCGAAATTCGGCACGAATGTGGTCCTCTACTGGCTGAACGAGGGACAGCAGTTCCCATTGGATTCCGGTGAAATTTATATTTTTGGTGAATATTTTAGTGAAAAGGGACAATGTTTCATGAGACTGGCTTAAGGCTGGAGTTAGGGTTAGGGTTAGGGTTAGGGTTAGGGTTATGGGGCTAGGGTTAGGGTTACGGTCGTCTTTTGACCGATTGACTCGAAATTCGGCACGAATGTGTTCCTCTACTGGCTGAACGAGGGACAGCAGTTCCCATTGGATTCCGGTGAAATTTGTATTTTTGGTGAATATTTTAGTGAAAAGGGACAATGTTTCATGAGACTGGCTTAAGGCTGGAGTTAGGGTTAGGGTTAGGGTTAGGGTTAGGGTTAGGGTTATGGGGCTAGGGTTAGGGTTACGGTCGTCTTTTGACCGATTGACTCGAAATTCGGCACGAATGTGGTCCTCTCCTGGCTGAACGAGGGACAGCAGTTCCCATTGGATTCCGGTGAAATTTGTATTTTTGGTGAATATTTTAAAGAAAAAAGTGGCCCATTTTTTCAATAGCTTCCAGGTCTTTGGACCGATTGACTCGAAATCGCTCCCAAATGTGCTCCTATACTGGCTGAACGAGACACAGCAGTCCCCATTGGATTCCGGTGGAATTTGTATTTTTGGTGAATATTTTAGTGAAAAAAGTGGCCCATTTTTTCAATAGCTTCCAGGTCTTTGGACCGATTGACTCGAAATCACTCCCAAATGTGCTCCTATACTGGCTGAACGAGACACAGCAGTCCCCATCAGATTCCGGTGGAATTTGTATTTTTGGTGAATATTTTAGTGAAAAGGGACAATGTTTCATGAGACTGGCTTAAGGCTGGAGTTAGGGTTAGGGTTAGGGTTAGGGTTAGGGTTATGGGGCTAGGGTTAGGGTTACGGTCGTCTTTTGACCGATTGACTCGAAATTCAGCACGAATGTGGTCCTCTACTGGCTGAACGAGGGACAGCAGTTCCCATTGGATTCCGGTGAAATTTGTATTTTTGGTGAATATTTTAGTGAAAAGGGACAATGTTTCATGAGACTGGCTTAAGGCTGGAGTTAGGTTTAGGGTTAGGGTTAGGGTTATGGGGCTAGGGTTAGGGTTACGGTCGTCTTTTGACCGATTGACTCGAAATTCGGCACGAATGTGGTCCTCTACTGGCTGAACGAGGGACAGCAGTTCCCATTGGATTCCGGTGAAATTTGTATTTTTGGTGAATATTTTAAAGAAAAAAGTGGCCCATTTTTTCAATAGCTTCCAGGTCTTTGGACCGATTGACTCGAAATCGCTCCCAAATGTGCTCCTATACTGGCTGAACGAGACACAGCAGTCCCCATTGGATTCCGGTGGAATTTGTATTTTTGGTGAATATTTTAGTGAAAAGGGACAATGTTTCATGAGACTGGCTTAAGGCTGGAGTTAGGGTTAGGGTTAGGGTTAGGGTTAGGGTTAGGGTTATGGGGCTAGGGTTAGGGTTACGGTCGTCTTTTGACCGATTGACTCGAAATTCGGCACGAATGTGGTCCTCTCCTGGCTGAACGAGGGACAGCAGTTTCCATTGGATTCTGGTGAAATTTGTATTTTTGGTGAATATTTTAAAGAAAAAAGTGGCCCATTTTTTCAATAGCTTCCAGGTCTTTGGACCGATTGACTCGAAATCGCTCCCAAATGTGCTCCTATACTGGCTGAACGAGACACAGCAGTCCCCATTGGATTCCGGTGGAATTTGTATTTTTGGTGAATATTTTAGTGAAAAGGGACAATGTTTCATGAGACTGGCTTAAGGCTGGAGTTAGGGTTAGGGTTAGGGTTAGGGTTAGGGTTAGGGTTATGGGGCTAGGGTTAGGGTTACGGTCGTCTTTTGACCGATTGACTCGAAATTCGGCACGAATGTGGTCCTGTCCTGGCTGAACGAGGGACAGCAGTTCCCATTGGATTCCGGTGAAATTTGTATTTTTGGTGAATATTTTAAAGAAAAAAGTGGCCCATTTTTTCAATAGCTTCCAGGTCTTTGGACCGATTGACTCGAAATCACTCCCAAATGTGCTCCTATACTGGCTGAACGAGACACAGCAGTCCCCATCAGATTCCGGTGGAATTTGTATTTTTGGTGAATATTTTAGTGAAAAGGGACAATGTTTCATGAGACTGGCTTAAGGCTGGAGTTAGGGTTAGGGTTAGGGTTAGGGTTATGGGGCTAGGGTTAGGGTTACGGTCGTCTTTTGACCGATTGACTCGAAATTCGGCACGAATGTGTTCCTCTACTGGCTGAACGAGGGACAGCAGTTCCCATTGGATTCCGGTGAAATTTGTATTTTTGGTGAATATTTTAGTGAAAAGGGACAATGTTTCATGAGACTGGCTTAAGGCTGGAGTTAGGGTTAGGGTTAGGGTTAGGGTTAGGGTTAGGGTTATGGGGCTAGGGTTAGGGTTACGGTCGTCTTTTGACCGATTGACTCGAAATTCGGCACGAATGTGGTCCTCTCCTGGCTGAACGAGGGACAGCAGTTCCCATTGGATTCCGGTGAAATTTGTATTTTTGGTGAATATTTTAAAGAAAAAAGTGGCCCATTTTTTCAATAGCTTCCAGGTCTTTGGACCGATTGACTCGAAATCGCTCCCAAATGTGCTCCTATACTGGCTGAACGAGACACAGCAGTCCCCATTGGATTCCGGTGGAATTTGTATTTTTGGTGAATATTTTAGTGAAAAAAGTGGCCCATTTTTTCAATAGCTTCCAGGTCTTTGGACCGATTGACTCGAAATCACTCCCAAATGTGCTCCTATACTGGCTGAACGAGACACAGCAGTCCCCATCAGATTCCGGTGGAATTTGTATTTTTGGTGAATATTTTAGTGAAAAGGGACAATGTTTCATGAGACTGGCTTAAGGCTGGAGTTAGGGTTAGGGTTAGGGTTAGGGTTAGGGTTATGGGGCTAGGGTTAGGGTTACGGTCGTCTTTTGACCGATTGACTCGAAATTCAGCACGAATGTGGTCCTCTACTGGCTGAACGAGGGACAGCAGTTCCCATTGGATTCCGGTGAAATTTGTATTTTTGGTGAATATTTTAGTGAAAAGGGACAATGTTTCATGAGACTGGCTTAAGGCTGGAGTTAGGTTTAGGGTTAGGGTTAGGGTTATGGGGCTAGGGTTAGGGTTACGGTCGTCTTTTGACCGATTGACTCGAAATTCGGCACGAATGTGGTCCTCTACTGGCTGAACGAGGGACAGCAGTTCCCATTGGATTCCGGTGAAATTTGTATTTTTGGTGAATATTTTAAAGAAAAAAGTGGCCCATTTTTTCAATAGCTTCCAGGTCTTTGGACCGATTGACTCGAAATCGCTCCCAAATGTGCTCCTATACTGGCTGAACGAGACACAGCAGTCCCCATTGGATTCCGGTGGAATTTGTATTTTTGGTGAATATTTTAGTGAAAAGGGACAATGTTTCATGAGACTGGCTTAAGGCTGGAGTTAGGGTTAGGGTTAGGGTTAGGGTTAGGGTTAGGGTTATGGGGCTAGGGTTAGGGTTACGGTCGTCTTTTGACCGATTGACTCGAAATTCGGCACGAATGTGGTCCTCTCCTGGCTGAACGAGGGACAGCAGTTTCCATTGGATTCTGGTGAAATTTGTATTTTTGGTGAATATTTTAAAGAAAAAAGTGGCCCATTTTTTCAATAGCTTCCAGGTCTTTGGACCGATTGACTCGAAATCGCTCCCAAATGTGCTCCTATACTGGCTGAACGAGACACAGCAGTCCCCATTGGATTCCGGTGGAATTTGTATTTTTGGTGAATATTTTAGTGAAAAGGGACAATGTTTCATGAGACTGGCTTAAGGCTGGAGTTAGGGTTAGGGTTAGGGTTAGGGTTAGGGTTAGGGTTATGGGGCTAGGGTTAGGGTTACGGTCGTCTTTTGACCGATTGACTCGAAATTCGGCACGAATGTGGTCCTGTCCTGGCTGAACGAGGGACAGCAGTTCCCATTGGATTCCGGTGAAATTTGTATTTTTGGTGAATATTTTAAAGAAAAAAGTGGCCCATTTTTTCAATAGCTTCCAGGTCTTTGGACCGATTGACTCGAAATCACTCCCAAATGTGCTCCTATACTGGCTGAACGAGACACAGCAGTCCCCATCAGATTCCGGTGGAATTTGTATTTTTGGTGAATATTTTAGTGAAAAGGGACAATGTTTCATGAGACTGGCTTAAGGCTGGAGTTAGGGTTAGGGTTAGGGTTAGGGTTATGGGGCTAGGGTTAGGGTTACGGTCGTCTTTTGACCGATTGACTCGAAATTCAGCACGAATGTGGTCCTCTACTGGCTGAACGAGGGACAGCAGTTCCCATTGGATTCCGGTGAAATTTGTATTTTTGGTGAATATTTTAGTGAAAAGGGACAATGTTTCATGAGACTGGCTTAAGGCTGGAGTTAGGGTTAGGGTTAGGGTTAGGGTTAGGGTTATGGGGCTAGGGTTAGGGTTACGGTCGTCTTTTGACCGATTGACTCGAAATTCAGCACGAATGTGGTCCTCTACTGGCTGAACGAGGGACAGCAGTTCCCATTGGATTCCGGTGAAATTTGTATTTTTGGTGAATATTTTAAAGAAAAAAGTGGCCCATTTTTTCAATAGCTTCCAGGTCTTTTGACCGATTGACTCGAAATTCGGCACGAATGTGGTCCTCTCCTGGCTGAACGAGGGACAGCAGTTCCCATTGGATTCCGGTGAAATTTGTATTTTTGGTGAATATTTTAAAGAAAAAAGTGGCCCATTTTTTCAATAGCTTCCAGGTCTTTGGACCGATTGACTCGAAATCGCTCCCAAATGTGCTCCTATACTGGCTGAACGAGACACAGCAGTCCCCATCAGATTCCGGTGGAATTTGTATTTTTGGTGAATATTTTAGTGAAAAGGGACAATGTTTCATGAGACTGGCTTAAGGCTGGAGTTAGGGTTAGGGTTAGGGTTAGGGTTAGGGTTAGGGTTAGGGTTATGGGGCTAGTGTTAGGGTTACGGTCGTCTTTTGACCGATTGACTCGAAATTCGGCACGAATGTGGTCCTCTACTGGCTGAACGAGGGACAGCAGTTCCCATTGGATTCCGGTGAAATTTGTATTTTTGGTGAATATTTTAAAGAAAAAAGTGGCCCATTTTTTCAATAGCTTCCAGGTCTTTGGACCGATTGACTCAAAATCGCTCCCAAATGTGCTCCTATACTGGCTGAACGAGACACAGCAGTCCCCATTGGATTCCGGTGGAATTTGTATTTTTGGTGAATATTTTAGTGAAAAAAGTGGCCCATTTTTTCAATAGCTTCCAGGTCTTTGGACCGATTGACTCGAAATCGCTCCCAAATGTGCTCCTATACTGGCTGAACGAGACACAGCAGTCCCCATCAGATTCCGGTGGAATTTGTATTTTTGGTGAATATTTTAGTGAAAAGGGACAATGTTTCATGAGACTGGCTTAAGGCTGGAGTTAGGGTTAGGGTTAGGGTTAGGGTTAGGGTTAGGGTTATGGGGCTAGGGTTAGGGTTACGGTCGTCTTTTGACCGATTGACTCGAAATTCGGCACGAATGTGGTCCTCTACTGGCTGAACGAGGGACAGCAGTTCCCATTGGATTCCGGTGAAATTTGTATTTTTGGTGAATATTTTAAAGAAAAAAGTGGCCCATTTTTTCAATAGCTTCCAGGTCTTTGGACCGATTGACTCGAAATCGCTCCCAAATGTGCTCCTATACTGGCTGAACGAGACACAGCAGTCCCCATTGGATTCCGGTGGAATTTGTATTTTTGGTGAATATTTTAGTGAAAAAAGTGGCCCATTTTTTCAATAGCTTCCAGGTCTTTGGACCGATTGACTCGAAATCACTCCCAAATGTGCTCCTATACTGGCTGAACGAGACACAGCAGTCCCCATCAGATTCCGGTGGAATTTGTATTTTTGGTGAATATTTTAGTGAAAAGGGACAATGTTTCATGAGACTGGCTTAAGGCTGGAGTTAGGGTTAGGGTTAGGGTTAGGGTTAGGGTTAGGGTTATGGGGCTAGGGTTAGGGTTACGGTCGTCTTTTGACCGATTGACTCGAAATTCGGCACGAATGTGGTCCTCTCCTGGCTGAACGAGGGACAGCAGTTCCCATTGGATTCCGGTGAAATTTGTATTTTTGGTGAATATTTTAAAGAAAAAAGTGGCCCATTTTTTCAATAGCTTCCAGGTCTTTGGACCGATTGACTCGAAATCGCTCCCAAATGTGCTCCTATACTGGCTGAACGAGACACAGCAGTCCCCATCAGATTCCGGTGGAATTTGTATTTTTGGTGAATATTTTAGTGAAAAGGGACAATGTTTCATGAGACTGGCTTAAGGCTGGAGTTAGGGTTAGGGTTAGGGTTAGGGTTATGGGGCTAGTGTTAGGGTTACGGTCGTCTTTTGACCGATTGACTCGAAATTCGGCACGAATGTGGTCCTCTACTGGCTGAACGAGGGACAGCAGTTCCCATTGGATTCCGGTGAAATTTGTATTTTTGGTGAATATTTTAGTGAAAAAAGTGGCCCATTTTTTCAATAGCTTCCAGGTCTTTGGACCGATTGACTCGAAATCGCTCCCAAATGTGCTCCTATACTGGCTGAACGAGACACAGCAGTCCGCATCAGATTCCGGTGGAATTTGTATTTTTGGTGAATATTTTAGTGAAAAGGGACAATGTTTCATGAGACTGGCTTAAGGCTGGAGTTAGGGTTAGGGTTAGGGTTAGGGTTAGGGTTATGGGGCTAGGGTTAGGGTTACGGTCGTCTTTTGACCGATTGACTCGAAATTCGGCACGAATGTGGTCCTCTACTGGCTGAACGAGGGACAGCAGTTCCCATTGGATTCCGGTGAAATTTATATTTTTGGTGAATATTTTAGTGAAAAGGGACAATGTTTCATGAGACTGGCTTAAGGCTGGAGTTAGGGTTAGGGTTAGGGTTAGGGTTAGGGTTATGGGGCTAGGGTTAGGGTTACGGTCGTCTTTTGACCGATTGACTCGAAATTCGGCACGAATGTGTTCCTCTACTGGCTGAACGAGGGACAGCAGTTCCCATTGGATTCCGGTGAAATTTGTATTTTTGGTGAATATTTTAGTGAAAAGGGACAATGTTTCATGAGACTGGCTTAAGGCTGGAGTTAGGGTTAGGGTTAGGGTTAGGGTTAGGGTTAGGGTTATGGGGCTAGGGTTAGGGTTACGGTCGTCTTTTGACCGATTGACTCGAAATTCGGCACGAATGTGGTCCTCTCCTGGCTGAACGAGGGACAGCAGTTCCCATTGGATTCCGGTGAAATTTGTATTTTTGGTGAATATTTTAAAGAAAAAAGTGGCCCATTTTTTCAATAGCTTCCAGGTCTTTGGACCGATTGACTCGAAATCGCTCCCAAATGTGCTCCTATACTGGCTGAACGAGACACAGCAGTCCCCATTGGATTCCGGTGGAATTTGTATTTTTGGTGAATATTTTAGTGAAAAAAGTGGCCCATTTTTTCAATAGCTTCCAGGTCTTTGGACCGATTGACTCGAAATCACTCCCAAATGTGCTCCTATACTGGCTGAACGAGACACAGCAGTCCCCATCAGATTCCGGTGGAATTTGTATTTTTGGTGAATATTTTAGTGAAAAGGGACAATGTTTCATGAGACTGGCTTAAGGCTGGAGTTAGGGTTAGGGTTAGGGTTAGGGTTAGGGTTATGGGGCTAGGGTTAGGGTTACGGTCGTCTTTTGACCGATTGACTCGAAATTCAGCACGAATGTGGTCCTCTACTGGCTGAACGAGGGACAGCAGTTCCCATTGGATTCCGGTGAAATTTGTATTTTTGGTGAATATTTTAGTGAAAAGGGACAATGTTTCATGAGACTGGCTTAAGGCTGGAGTTAGGTTTAGGGTTAGGGTTAGGGTTATGGGGCTAGGGTTAGGGTTACGGTCGTCTTTTGACCGATTGACTCGAAATTCGGCACGAATGTGGTCCTCTACTGGCTGAACGAGGGACAGCAGTTCCCATTGGATTCCGGTGAAATTTGTATTTTTGGTGAATATTTTAAAGAAAAAAGTGGCCCATTTTTTCAATAGCTTCCAGGTCTTTGGACCGATTGACTCGAAATCGCTCCCAAATGTGCTCCTATACTGGCTGAACGAGACACAGCAGTCCCCATTGGATTCCGGTGGAATTTGTATTTTTGGTGAATATTTTAGTGAAAAGGGACAATGTTTCATGAGACTGGCTTAAGGCTGGAGTTAGGGTTAGGGTTAGGGTTAGGGTTAGGGTTAGGGTTATGGGGCTAGGGTTAGGGTTACGGTCGTCTTTTGACCGATTGACTCGAAATTCGGCACGAATGTGGTCCTCTCCTGGCTGAACGAGGGACAGCAGTTTCCATTGGATTCTGGTGAAATTTGTATTTTTGGTGAATATTTTAGTGAAAAAAGTGGCCCATTTTTTCAATAGCTTCCAGGTCTTTGGACCGATTGACTCGAAATCGCTCCCAAATGTGCTCCTATACTGGCTGAACGAGACACAGCAGTCCGCATCAGATTCCGGTGGAATTTGTATTTTTGGTGAATATTTTAGTGAAAAGGGACAATGTTTCATGAGACTGGCTTAAGGCTGGAGTTAGGGTTAGGGTTAGGGTTAGGGTTAGGGTTATGGGGCTAGGGTTAGGGTTACGGTCGTCTTTTGACCGATTGACTCGAAATTCGGCACGAATGTGGTCCTCTACTGGCTGAACGAGGGACAGCAGTTCCCATTGGATTCCGGTGAAATTTATATTTTTGGTGAATATTTTAGTGAAAAGGGACAATGTTTCATGAGACTGGCTTAAGGCTGGAGTTAGGGTTAGGGTTAGGGTTAGGGTTAGGGTTATGGGGCTAGGGTTAGGGTTACGGTCGTCTTTTGACCGATTGACTCGAAATTCGGCACGAATGTGTTCCTCTACTGGCTGAACGAGGGACAGCAGTTCCCATTGGATTCCGGTGAAATTTGTATTTTTGGTGAATATTTTAGTGAAAAGGGACAATGTTTCATGAGACTGGCTTAAGGCTGGAGTTAGGGTTAGGGTTAGGGTTAGGGTTAGGGTTAGGGTTATGGGGCTAGGGTTAGGGTTACGGTCGTCTTTTGACCGATTGACTCGAAATTCGGCACGAATGTGGTCCTCTCCTGGCTGAACGAGGGACAGCAGTTCCCATTGGATTCCGGTGAAATTTGTATTTTTGGTGAATATTTTAAAGAAAAAAGTGGCCCATTTTTTCAATAGCTTCCAGGTCTTTGGACCGATTGACTCGAAATCGCTCCCAAATGTGCTCCTATACTGGCTGAACGAGACACAGCAGTCCCCATTGGATTCCGGTGGAATTTGTATTTTTGGTGAATATTTTAGTGAAAAAAGTGGCCCATTTTTTCAATAGCTTCCAGGTCTTTGGACCGATTGACTCGAAATCACTCCCAAATGTGCTCCTATACTGGCTGAACGAGACACAGCAGTCCCCATCAGATTCCGGTGGAATTTGTATTTTTGGTGAATATTTTAGTGAAAAGGGACAATGTTTCATGAGACTGGCTTAAGGCTGGAGTTAGGGTTAGGGTTAGGGTTAGGGTTAGGGTTATGGGGCTAGGGTTAGGGTTACGGTCGTCTTTTGACCGATTGACTCGAAATTCAGCACGAATGTGGTCCTCTACTGGCTGAACGAGGGACAGCAGTTCCCATTGGATTCCGGTGAAATTTGTATTTTTGGTGAATATTTTAGTGAAAAGGGACAATGTTTCATGAGACTGGCTTAAGGCTGGAGTTAGGTTTAGGGTTAGGGTTAGGGTTATGGGGCTAGGGTTAGGGTTACGGTCGTCTTTTGACCGATTGACTCGAAATTCGGCACGAATGTGGTCCTCTACTGGCTGAACGAGGGACAGCAGTTCCCATTGGATTCCGGTGAAATTTGTATTTTTGGTGAATATTTTAAAGAAAAAAGTGGCCCATTTTTTCAATAGCTTCCAGGTCTTTGGACCGATTGACTCGAAATCGCTCCCAAATGTGCTCCTATACTGGCTGAACGAGACACAGCAGTCCCCATTGGATTCCGGTGGAATTTGTATTTTTGGTGAATATTTTAGTGAAAAGGGACAATGTTTCATGAGACTGGCTTAAGGCTGGAGTTAGGGTTAGGGTTAGGGTTAGGGTTAGGGTTAGGGTTATGGGGCTAGGGTTAGGGTTACGGTCGTCTTTTGACCGATTGACTCGAAATTCGGCACGAATGTGGTCCTCTCCTGGCTGAACGAGGGACAGCAGTTTCCATTGGATTCTGGTGAAATTTGTATTTTTGGTGAATATTTTAAAGAAAAAAGTGGCCCATTTTTTCAATAGCTTCCAGGTCTTTGGACCGATTGACTCGAAATCGCTCCCAAATGTGCTCCTATACTGGCTGAACGAGACACAGCAGTCCCCATTGGATTCCGGTGGAATTTGTATTTTTGGTGAATATTTTAGTGAAAAGGGACAATGTTTCATGAGACTGGCTTAAGGCTGGAGTTAGGGTTAGGGTTAGGGTTAGGGTTAGGGTTAGGGTTATGGGGCTAGGGTTAGGGTTACGGTCGTCTTTTGACCGATTGACTCGAAATTCGGCACGAATGTGGTCCTGTCCTGGCTGAACGAGGGACAGCAGTTCCCATTGGATTCCGGTGAAATTTGTATTTTTGGTGAATATTTTAAAGAAAAAAGTGGCCCATTTTTTCAATAGCTTCCAGGTCTTTGGACCGATTGACTCGAAATCACTCCCAAATGTGCTCCTATACTGGCTGAACGAGACACAGCAGTCCCCATCAGATTCCGGTGGAATTTGTATTTTTGGTGAATATTTTAGTGAAAAGGGACAATGTTTCATGAGACTGGCTTAAGGCTGGAGTTAGGGTTAGGGTTAGGGTTAGGGTTATGGGGCTAGGGTTAGGGTTACGGTCGTCTTTTGACCGATTGACTCGAAATTCGGCACGAATGTGTTCCTCTACTGGCTGAACGAGGGACAGCAGTTCCCATTGGATTCCGGTGAAATTTGTATTTTTGGTGAATATTTTAGTGAAAAGGGACAATGTTTCATGAGACTGGCTTAAGGCTGGAGTTAGGGTTAGGGTTAGGGTTAGGGTTAGGGTTAGGGTTATGGGGCTAGGGTTAGGGTTACGGTCGTCTTTTGACCGATTGACTCGAAATTCGGCACGAATGTGGTCCTCTCCTGGCTGAACGAGGGACAGCAGTTCCCATTGGATTCCGGTGAAATTTGTATTTTTGGTGAATATTTTAAAGAAAAAAGTGGCCCATTTTTTCAATAGCTTCCAGGTCTTTGGACCGATTGACTCGAAATCGCTCCCAAATGTGCTCCTATACTGGCTGAACGAGACACAGCAGTCCCCATTGGATTCCGGTGGAATTTGTATTTTTGGTGAATATTTTAGTGAAAAAAGTGGCCCATTTTTTCAATAGCTTCCAGGTCTTTGGACCGATTGACTCGAAATCACTCCCAAATGTGCTCCTATACTGGCTGAACGAGACACAGCAGTCCCCATCAGATTCCGGTGGAATTTGTATTTTTGGTGAATATTTTAGTGAAAAGGGACAATGTTTCATGAGACTGGCTTAAGGCTGGAGTTAGGGTTAGGGTTAGGGTTAGGGTTAGGGTTATGGGGCTAGGGTTAGGGTTACGGTCGTCTTTTGACCGATTGACTCGAAATTCAGCACGAATGTGGTCCTCTACTGGCTGAACGAGGGACAGCAGTTCCCATTGGATTCCGGTGAAATTTGTATTTTTGGTGAATATTTTAGTGAAAAGGGACAATGTTTCATGAGACTGGCTTAAGGCTGGAGTTAGGTTTAGGGTTAGGGTTAGGGTTATGGGGCTAGGGTTAGGGTTACGGTCGTCTTTTGACCGATTGACTCGAAATTCGGCACGAATGTGGTCCTCTACTGGCTGAACGAGGGACAGCAGTTCCCATTGGATTCCGGTGAAATTTGTATTTTTGGTGAATATTTTAAAGAAAAAAGTGGCCCATTTTTTCAATAGCTTCCAGGTCTTTGGACCGATTGACTCGAAATCGCTCCCAAATGTGCTCCTATACTGGCTGAACGAGACACAGCAGTCCCCATTGGATTCCGGTGGAATTTGTATTTTTGGTGAATATTTTAGTGAAAAGGGACAATGTTTCATGAGACTGGCTTAAGGCTGGAGTTAGGGTTAGGGTTAGGGTTAGGGTTAGGGTTAGGGTTATGGGGCTAGGGTTAGGGTTACGGTCGTCTTTTGACCGATTGACTCGAAATTCGGCACGAATGTGGTCCTCTCCTGGCTGAACGAGGGACAGCAGTTTCCATTGGATTCTGGTGAAATTTGTATTTTTGGTGAATATTTTAAAGAAAAAAGTGGCCCATTTTTTCAATAGCTTCCAGGTCTTTGGACCGATTGACTCGAAATCGCTCCCAAATGTGCTCCTATACTGGCTGAACGAGACACAGCAGTCCCCATTGGATTCCGGTGGAATTTGTATTTTTGGTGAATATTTTAGTGAAAAGGGACAATGTTTCATGAGACTGGCTTAAGGCTGGAGTTAGGGTTAGGGTTAGGGTTAGGGTTAGGGTTAGGGTTATGGGGCTAGGGTTAGGGTTACGGTCGTCTTTTGACCGATTGACTCGAAATTCGGCACGAATGTGGTCCTGTCCTGGCTGAACGAGGGACAGCAGTTCCCATTGGATTCCGGTGAAATTTGTATTTTTGGTGAATATTTTAAAGAAAAAAGTGGCCCATTTTTTCAATAGCTTCCAGGTCTTTGGACCGATTGACTCGAAATCACTCCCAAATGTGCTCCTATACTGGCTGAACGAGACACAGCAGTCCCCATCAGATTCCGGTGGAATTTGTATTTTTGGTGAATATTTTAGTGAAAAGGGACAATGTTTCATGAGACTGGCTTAAGGCTGGAGTTAGGGTTAGGGTTAGGGTTAGGGTTATGGGGCTAGGGTTAGGGTTACGGTCGTCTTTTGACCGATTGACTCGAAATTCAGCACGAATGTGGTCCTCTACTGGCTGAACGAGGGACAGCAGTTCCCATTGGATTCCGGTGAAATTTGTATTTTTGGTGAATATTTTAGTGAAAAGGGACAATGTTTCATGAGACTGGCTTAAGGCTGGAGTTAGGGTTAGGGTTAGGGTTAGGGTTAGGGTTATGGGGCTAGGGTTAGGGTTACGGTCGTCTTTTGACCGATTGACTCGAAATTCAGCACGAATGTGGTCCTCTACTGGCTGAACGAGGGACAGCAGTTCCCATTGGATTCCGGTGAAATTTGTATTTTTGGTGAATATTTTAAAGAAAAAAGTGGCCCATTTTTTCAATAGCTTCCAGGTCTTTTGACCGATTGACTCGAAATTCGGCACGAATGTGGTCCTCTCCTGGCTGAACGAGGGACAGCAGTTCCCATTGGATTCCGGTGAAATTTGTATTTTTGGTGAATATTTTAAAGAAAAAAGTGGCCCATTTTTTCAATAGCTTCCAGGTCTTTGGACCGATTGACTCGAAATCGCTCCCAAATGTGCTCCTATACTGGCTGAACGAGACACAGCAGTCCCCATCAGATTCCGGTGGAATTTGTATTTTTGGTGAATATTTTAGTGAAAAGGGACAATGTTTCATGAGACTGGCTTAAGGCTGGAGTTAGGGTTAGGGTTAGGGTTAGGGTTAGGGTTAGGGTTAGGGTTATGGGGCTAGTGTTAGGGTTACGGTCGTCTTTTGACCGATTGACTCGAAATTCGGCACGAATGTGGTCCTCTACTGGCTGAACGAGGGACAGCAGTTCCCATTGGATTCCGGTGAAATTTGTATTTTTGGTGAATATTTTAAAGAAAAAAGTGGCCCATTTTTTCAATAGCTTCCAGGTCTTTGGACCGATTGACTCAAAATCGCTCCCAAATGTGCTCCTATACTGGCTGAACGAGACACAGCAGTCCCCATTGGATTCCGGTGGAATTTGTATTTTTGGTGAATATTTTAGTGAAAAAAGTGGCCCATTTTTTCAATAGCTTCCAGGTCTTTGGACCGATTGACTCGAAATCGCTCCCAAATGTGCTCCTATACTGGCTGAACGAGACACAGCAGTCCCCATCAGATTCCGGTGGAATTTGTATTTTTGGTGAATATTTTAGTGAAAAGGGACAATGTTTCATGAGACTGGCTTAAGGCTGGAGTTAGGGTTAGGGTTAGGGTTAGGGTTAGGGTTAGGGTTATGGGGCTAGGGTTAGGGTTACGGTCGTCTTTTGACCGATTGACTCGAAATTCGGCACGAATGTGGTCCTCTACTGGCTGAACGAGGGACAGCAGTTCCCATTGGATTCCGGTGAAATTTGTATTTTTGGTGAATATTTTAAAGAAAAAAGTGGCCCATTTTTTCAATAGCTTCCAGGTCTTTGGACCGATTGACTCGAAATCGCTCCCAAATGTGCTCCTATACTGGCTGAACGAGACACAGCAGTCCCCATTGGATTCCGGTGGAATTTGTATTTTTGGTGAATATTTTAGTGAAAAAAGTGGCCCATTTTTTCAATAGCTTCCAGGTCTTTGGACCGATTGACTCGAAATCACTCCCAAATGTGCTCCTATACTGGCTGAACGAGACACAGCAGTCCCCATCAGATTCCGGTGGAATTTGTATTTTTGGTGAATATTTTAGTGAAAAGGGACAATGTTTCATGAGACTGGCTTAAGGCTGGAGTTAGGGTTAGGGTTAGGGTTAGGGTTAGGGTTAGGGTTATGGGGCTAGGGTTAGGGTTACGGTCGTCTTTTGACCGATTGACTCGAAATTCGGCACGAATGTGGTCCTCTCCTGGCTGAACGAGGGACAGCAGTTCCCATTGGATTCCGGTGAAATTTGTATTTTTGGTGAATATTTTAAAGAAAAAAGTGGCCCTTTTTTTCAATAGCTTCCAGGTCTTTGGACCGATTGACTCGAAATCGCTCCCAAATGTGCTCCTATACTGGCTGAACGAGACACAGCAGTCCCCATCAGATTCCGGTGGAATTTGTATTTTTGGTGAATATTTTAGTGAAAAGGGACAATGTTTCATGAGACTGGCTTAAGGCTGGAGTTAGGGTTAGGGTTAGGGTTAGGGTTATGGGGCTAGTGTTAGGGTTACGGTCGTCTTTTGACCGATTGACTCGAAATTCGGCACGAATGTGGTCCTCTACTGGCTGAACGAGGGACAGCAGTTCCCATTGGATTCCGGTGAAATTTGTATTTTTGGTGAATATTTTAAAGAAAAAAGTGGCCCATTTTTTCAATAGCTTCCAGGTCTTTGGACCGATTGACTCAAAATCGCTCCCAAATGTGCTCCTATACTGGCTGAACGAGACACAGCAGTCCCCATTGGATTCCGGTGGAATTTGTATTTTTGGTGAATATTTTAGTGAAAAAAGTGGCCCATTTTTTCAATAGCTTCCAGGTCTTTGGACCGATTGACTCGAAATCGCTCCCAAATGTGCTCCTATACTGGCTGAACGAGACACAGCAGTCCCCATCAGATTCCGGTGGAATTTGTATTTTTGGTGAATATTTTAGTGAAAAGGGACAATGTTTCATGAGACTGGCTTAAGGCTGGAGTTAGGGTTAGGGTTAGGGTTAGGGTTAGGGTTAGGGTTATGGGGCTAGGGTTAGGGTTACGGTCGTCTTTTGACCGATTGACTCGAAATTCGGCACGAATGTGGTCCTCTACTGGCTGAACGAGGGACAGCAGTTCCCATTGGATTCCGGTGAAATTTGTATTTTTGGTGAATATTTTAAAGAAAAAAGTGGCCCATTTTTTCAATAGCTTCCAGGTCTTTGGACCGATTGACTCGAAATCGCTCCCAAATGTGCTCCTATACTGGCTGAACGAGACACAGCAGTCCCCATTGGATTCCGGTGGAATTTGTATTTTTGGTGAATATTTTAGTGAAAAAAGTGGCCCATTTTTTCAATAGCTTCCAGGTCTTTGGACCGATTGACTCGAAATCACTCCCAAATGTGCTCCTATACTGGCTGAACGAGACACAGCAGTCCCCATCAGATTCCGGTGGAATTTGTATTTTTGGTGAATATTTTAGTGAAAAGGGACAATGTTTCATGAGACTGGCTTAAGGCTGGAGTTAGGGTTAGGGTTAGGGTTAGGGTTAGGGTTAGGGTTATGGGGCTAGGGTTAGGGTTACGGTCGTCTTTTGACCGATTGACTCGAAATTCGGCACGAATGTGGTCCTCTCCTGGCTGAACGAGGGACAGCAGTTCCCATTGGATTCCGGTGAAATTTGTATTTTTGGTGAATATTTTAAAGAAAAAAGTGGCCCATTTTTTCAATAGCTTCCAGGTCTTTGGACCGATTGACTCGAAATCGCTCCCAAATGTGCTCCTATACTGGCTGAACGAGACACAGCAGTCCCCATTGGATTCCGGTGGAATTTGTATTTTTGGTGAATATTTTAGTGAAAAGGGACAATGTTTCATGAGACTGGCTTAAGGCTGGAGTTAGGGTTAGGGTTAGGGTTAGGGTTAGGGTTATGGCGCTAGGGTTAGGGTTACGGTCGTCTTTTGACCGATTGACTCGAAATTCGGCACGAATGTGGTCCTCTACTGGCTGAACGAGGGACAGCAGTTCCCATTGGATTCTGGTGAAATTTGTATTTTTGGTGAATATTTTAGTGAAAAGGGACAATGTTTCATGAGACTGGCTTAAGGCTGGAGTTAGGGTTAGGGTTAGGGTTAGGGTTAGGGTTATGGGGCTAGGGTTAGGGTTACGGTCGTCTTTTGACCGATTGACTCGAAATTCGGCACGAATGTGGTCCTCTACTGGCTGAACGAGGGACAGCAGTTCCCATTGGATTCCGGTGAAATTTGTATTTTTGGTGAATATTTTAGTGAAAAGGGACAATGTTTCATGAGACTGGCTTAAGGCTGGAGTTAGGGTTAGGGTTAGGGTTAGGGTTAGGGTTAGGGTTATGGGGCTAGGGTTAGGGTTACGGTCGTCTTTTGACCGATTGACTCGAAATTCGGCACGAATGTGGTCCTCTCCTGGCTGAACGAGGGACAGCAGTTCCCATTGGATTCCGGTGAAATTTGTATTTTTGGTGAATATTTTAAAGAAAAAAGTGGCCCATTTTTTCAATAGCTTCCAGGTCTTTGGACCGATTGACTCGAAATCGCTCCCAAATGTGCTCCTATACTGGCTGAACGAGACACAGCAGTCCCCATCAGATTCCGGTGGAATTTGTATTTTTGGTGAATATTTTAGTGAAAAAAGTGGCCCATTTTTTCAATAGCTTCCAGGTCTTTGGACCGATTGACTCGAAATCGCTCCCAAATGTGCTCCTATACTGGCTGAACGAGACACAGCAGTCCCCATTGGATTCCGGTGGAATTTGTATTTTTGGTGAATATTTTAGTGAAAAAAGTGGCCCATTTTTTCAATAGCTTCCAGGTCTTTGGACCGATTGACTCGAAATCACTCCCAAATGTGCTCCTATACTGGCTGAACGAGACACAGCAGTCCCCATCAGATTCCGGTGGAATTTGTATTTTTGGTGAATATTTTAGTGAAAAGGGACAATGTTTCATGAGACTGGCTTAAGGCTGGAGTTAGGGTTAGGGTTAGGGTTAGGGTTAGGGTTATGGGGCTAGGGTTAGGGTTACGGTCGTCTTTTGACCGATTGACTCGAAATTCGGCACGAATGTGGTCCTCTCCTGGCTGAACGAGGGACAGCAGTTCCCATTGGATTCCGGTGAAATTTGTATTTTTGGTGAATATTTTAAAGAAAAAAGTGGCCCATTTTTTCAATAGCTTCCAGGTCTTTGGACCGATTGACTCGAAATCGCTCCCAAATGTGCTCCTATACTGGCTGAACGAGACACAGCAGTCCCCATTGGATTCCGGTGGAATTTGTATTTTTGGTGAATATTTTAGTGAAAAAAGTGGCCCATTTTTTCAATAGCTTGCAGGTCTTTGGACCGATTGACTCGAAATCGCTCCCAAATGTGCTCCTATACTGGCTGAACGAGACACAGCAGTCCCCATCAGATTCCGGTGGAATTTGTATTTTTGGTGAATATTTTAGTGAAAAGGGACAATGTTTCATGAGACTGGCTTAAGGCTGGAGTTAGGGTTAGGGTTAGGGTTAGGGTTAGGGTTATGGCGCTAGGGTTAGGGTTACGGTCGTCTTTTGACCGATTGACTCGAAATTCGGCACGAATGTGGTCCTCTACTGGCTGAACGAGGGACAGCAGTTCCCATTGGATTCTGGTGAAATTTGTATTTTTGGTGAATATTTTAGTGAAAAGGGACAATGTTTCATGAGACTGGCTTAAGGCTGGAGTTAGGGTTAGGGTTAGGGTTAGGGTTAGGGTTATGGGGCTAGGGTTAGGGTTACGGTCGTCTTTTGACCGATTGACTCGAAATTCGGCACGAATGTGGTCCTCTACTGGCTGAACGAGGGACAGCAGTTCCCATTGGATTCCGGTGAAATTTGTATTTTTGGTGAATATTTTAGTGAAAAGGGACAATGTTTCATGAAACTGGCTTAAGGCTGGAGTTAGGGTTAGGGTTAGGGTTAGGGTTATGGGGCTAGGGTTAGGGTTACGGTCGTCTTTTGACCGATTGACTCGAAATTCGGCACGAATGTGGTCCTCTCCTGGCTGAACGAGGGACAGCAGTTCCCATTGGATTCCGGTGAAATTTGTATTTTTGGTGAATATTTTAAAGAAAAAAGTGGCCCATTTTTTCAATAGCTTCCAGGTCTTTGGACCGATTGACTCGAAATCGCTCCCAAATGTGCTCCTATACTGGCTGAACGAGACACAGCAGTCCCCATCAGATTCCGGTGGAATTTGTATTTTTGGTGAATATTTTAGTGAAAAAAGTGGCCCATTTTTTCAATAGCTTCCAGGTCTTTGGAACGATTGACTCGAAATCACTCCCAAATGTGCTCCTATACTGGCTGAACGAGACACAGCAGTCCCCATCAGATTCCGGTGGAATTTGTATTTTTGGTGAATATTTTAGTGAAAAGGGACAATGTTTCATGAGACTGGCTTAAGGCTGGAGTTAGGGTTAGGGTTAGGGTTAGGGTTAGGGTTATGGGGCTAGGGTTAGGGTTACGGTCGTCTTTTGACCGATTGACTCGAAATTCGGCATGAATGTGGTCCTCTACTGGCTGAACGAGGGACAGCAGTTCCCATTGGATTCCGGTGAAATTTGTATTTTTGGTGAATATTTTAAAGAAAAAAGTGGCCCATTTTTTCAATAGCTTCCAGGTCTTTGGACCGATTGACTCGAAATCGCTCCCAAATGTGCTCCTATACTGGCTGAACGAGACACAGCAGTTCCCATTGGATTCCGGTGGAATTTGTATTTTTGGTGAATATTTTAGTGAAAAAAGTGGCCCATTTTTTCAATAGCTTCCAGGTCTTTGGACCGATTGACTCGAAATCGCTCCCAAATGTGCTCCTATACTGGCTGAACGAGACACAGCAGTCCCCATCAGATTCCGGTGGAATTTGTATTTTTGGTGAATATTTTAGTGAAAAAAGTGGCCCATTTTTTCAATAGCTTCCAGGTCTTTGGACCGATTGACTCGAAATCGCTCCCAAATGTGCTCCTATACTGGCTGAACGAGACACAGCAGTCCCCATCAGATTCCGGTGGAATTTGTATTTTTGGTGAATATTTTAGTGAAAAAAGTGGCCCATTTTTTCAATAGCTTCCAGGTCTTTGGACCGATTGACTCGAAATCACTCCCAAATGTTCTCCTATACTGGCTGAACGAGACACAGCAGTCCCCATCAGATTCCGGTGGAATTTGTATTTTTGGTGAATATTTTAGTGAAAAGGGACAATGTTTCATGAGACTGGCTTAAGGCTGGAGTTAGGGTTAGGGTTATGGTTAGGGTTATGGGGCTAGGGTTAGGGTTACGGTCGTCTTTTGACCGATTGACTCGAAATTCAGCACGAATGTGGTCCTCTACTGGCTGAACGAGGGACAGCAGTTCCCATTGGATTCCGGTGAAATTTGTATTTTTGGTGAATATTTTAAAGAAAAAAGTGGCCCATTTTTTCAATAGCTTCCAGGTCTTTGGACCGATTGACTCGAAATCGCTCCCAAATGTGCTCCTATACTGGCTGAACGAGACACAGCAGTCCCCATTGGATTCCGGTGGAATTTGTATTTTTGGTGAATATTTTAGTGAAAAGGGACAATGTTTCATGAGACTGGCTTAAGGCTGGAGTTAGGGTTAGGGTTAGGGTTAGGGTTAGGGTTATGGGGCTAGGGTTAGGGTTACGGTCGTCTTTTGACCGATTGACTCGAAATTCGGCACGAATGTGGTCCTCTCCTGGCTGAACGAGGGACAGCAGTTCCCATTGGATTCCGGTGAAATTTGTATTTTTGGTGAATATTTTAAAGAAAAAAGTGGCCCATTTTTTCAATAGCTTCCAGGTCTTTGGACCGATTGACTCGAAATCGCTCCCAAATGTGCTCCTATACTGGCTGAACGAGACACAGCAGTCCCCATTGGATTCCGGTGGAATTTGTATTTTTGGTGAATATTTTAGTGAAAAAAGTGGCCCATTTTTTCAATAGCTTCCAGGTCTTTGGACCGATTGACTCGAAATCGCTCCCAAATGTGCTCCTATACTGGCTGAACGAGACACAGCAGTCCCCATCAGATTCCGGTGGAATTTGTATTTTTGGTGAATATTTTAGTGAAAATGGACAATGTTTCATGAGACTGGCTTAAGGCTGGAGTTAGGGTTAGGGTTAGGGTTAGGGTTAGGGTTATGGGGCTAGGGTTAGGGTTACGGTCGTCTTTTGACTGATTGACTCGAAATTCGGCACGAATGTGGTCCTCTACTGGCTGAACGAGGGACAGCAGTTCCCATTGGATTCCGGTGAAATTTGTATTTTTGGTGAATATTTTAGTGAAAAGGGACAATGTTTCATGAGACTGGCTTAAGGCTGGAGTTAGGGTTAGGGTTAGGGTTAGGGTTAGGGTTAGGGTTATGGGGCTAGGGTTAGGGTTACGGTCGTCTTTTGACCGATTGACTCGAAATTCGGCACGAATGTGGTCCTCTCCTGGCTGAACGAGGGACAGCAGTTCCCATTGGATTCCGGTGAAATTTGTATTTTTGGTGAATATTTTAAAGAAAAAAGTGGCCCATTTTTTCAATAGCTTCCAGGTCTTTGGACCGATTGACTCGAAATCGCTCCCAAATGTGCTCCTATACTGGCTGAACGAGACACAGCAGTCCCCATCAGATTTCGGTGGAATTTGTATTTTTGGTGAATATTTTAGTGAAAAAAGTGGCCCATTTTTTCAATAGCTTCCAGGTCTTTGGACCGATTGACTCGAAATCACTCCCAAATGTGCTCCTATACTGGCTGAACGAGACACAGCAGTCCCCATCAGATTCCGGTGGAATTTGTATTTTTGGTGAATATTTTAGTGAAAAGGGACAATGTTTCATGAGACTGGCTTAAGGCTGGAGTTAGGGTTAGGGTTAGGGTTAGGGTTAGGGTTATGGGGCTAGGGTTAGGGTTACGGTCGTCTTTTGACCGATTGACTCGAAATTCGGCACGAATGTGGTCCTCTACTGGCTGAACGAGGGACAGCAGTTCCCATTGGATTCCGGTGAAATTTGTATTTTTGGTGAATATTTTAAAGAAAAAAGTGGCCCATTTTTTCAATAGCTTCCAGGTCTTTGGACCGATTGACTCGAAATCGCTCCCAAATGTGCTCCTATACTGGCTGAACGAGACACAGCAGTCCCCATTGGATTCCGGTGGAATTTGTATTTTTGGTGAATATTTTAGTGAAAAAAGTGGCCCATTTTTTCAATAGCTTCCAGGTCTTTGGACCGATTGACTCGAAATCGCTCCCAAATGTGCTCCTATACTGGCTGAACGAGACACAGCAGTCCCCATCAGATTCCGGTGGAATTTGTATTTTTGGTGAATATTTTAGTGAAAAAAGTGGCCCATTTTTTCAATAGCTTCCAGGTCTTTGGACCGATTGACTCGAAATCACTCCCAAATGTTCTCCTATACTGGCTGAACGAGACACAGCAGTCCCCATCAGATTCCGGTGGAATTTGTATTTTTGGTGAATATTTTAGTGAAAAGGGACAATGTTTCATGAGACTGGCTTAAGGCTGGAGTTAGGGTTAGGGTTATGGTTAGGGTTATGGGGCTAGGGTTAGGGTTACGGTCGTCTTTTGACCGATTGACTCGAAATTCAGCACGAATGTGGCCCTCTACTGGCTGAACGAGGGACAGCAGTTCCCATTGGATTCCGGTGAAATTTGTATTTTTGGTGAATATTTTAAAGAAAAAAGTGGCCCATTTTTTCAATAGCTTCCAGGTCTTTGGACCGATTGACTCGAAATCGCTCCCAAATGTGCTCCTATACTGGCTGAACGAGACACAGCAGTCCCCATTGGATTCCGGTGGAATTTGTATTTTTGGTGAATATTTTAGTGAAAAAAGTGGCCCATTTTTTCAATAGCTTCCAGGTCTTTGGACCGATTGACTCGAAATCGCTCCCAAATGTGCTCCTATACTGGCTGAACGAGACACAGCAGTCCGCATCAGATTCCGGTGGAATTTGTATTTTTGGTGAATATTTTAGTGAAAAGGGACAATGTTTCATGAGACTGGCTTAAGGCTGGAGTTAGGGTTAGGGTTAGGGTTAGGGTTAGGGTTATGGGGCTAGGGTTAGGGTTACGGTCGTCTTTTGACCGATTGACTCGAAATTCGGCACGAATGTGGTCCTCTACTGGCTGAACGAGGGACAGCAGTTCCCATTGGATTCCGGTGAAATTTATATTTTTGGTGAATATTTTAGTGAAAAGGGACAATGTTTCATGAGACTGGCTTAAGGCTGGAGTTAGGGTTAGGGTTAGGGTTAGGGTTAGGGTTATGGGGCTAGGGTTAGGGTTACGGTCGTCTTTTGACCGATTGACTCGAAATTCGGCACGAATGTGGTCCTATACTGGCTGAACGAGGGACAGCAGTTCCCATTGGATTCCGGTGAAATTTGTATTTTTGGTGAATATTTTAGTGAAAAGGGACAATGTTTCATGAGACTGGCTTAAGGCTGGAGTTAGGGTTAGGGTTAGGGTTAGGGTTAGGGTTATGGGGCTAGGGTTAGGGTTACGGTCGTCTTTTGACCGATTGACTCGAAATTCGGCACGAATGTGGTCCTCTCCTGGCTGAACGAGGGACAGCAGTTCCCATTGGATTCCGGTGAAATTTGTATTTTTGGTGAATATTTTAAAGAAAAAAGTGGCCCATTTTTTCAATAGCTTCCAGGTCTTTGGACCGATTGACTCGAAATCGCTCCCAAATGTGCTCCTATACTGGCTGAACGAGACACAGCAGTCCCCATCAGATTTCGGTGGAATTTGTATTTTTGGTGAATATTTTAGTGAAAAAAGTGGCCCATTTTTTCAATAGCTTCCAGGTCTTTGGACCGATTGACTCGAAATCACTCCCAAATGTGCTCCTATACTGGCTGAACGAGACACAGCAGTCCCCATCAGATTCCGGTGGAATTTGTATTTTTGGTGAATATTTTAGTGAAAAGGGACAATGTTTCATGAGACTGGCTTAAGGCTGGAGTTAGGGTTAGGGTTAGGGTTAGGGTTAGGGTTATGGGGCTAGGGTTAGGGTTACGGTCGTCTTTTGACCGATTGACTCGAAATTCGGCACGAATGTGGTCCTCTACTGGCTGAACGAGGGACAGCAGTTCCCATTGGATTCCGGTGAAATTTGTATTTTTGGTGAATATTTTAAAGAAAAAAGTGGCCCATTTTTTCAATAGCTTCCAGGTCTTTGGACCGATTGACTCGAAATCGCTCCCAAATGTGCTCCTATACTGGCTGAACGAGACACAGCAGTCCCCATTGGATTCCGGTGGAATTTGTATTTTTGGTGAATATTTTAGTGAAAAAAGTGGCCCATTTTTTCAATAGCTTCCAGGTCTTTGGACCGATTGACTCGAAATCGCTCCCAAATGTGCTCCTATACTGGCTGAACGAGACACAGCAGTCCCCATCAGATTCCGGTGGAATTTGTATTTTTGGTGAATATTTTAGTGAAAAAAGTTGCCCATTTTTTCAATAGCTTCCAGGTCTTTGGACCGATTGACTCGAAATCACTTCCAAATGTTCTCCTATACTGGCTGAACGAGACACAGCAGTCCCCATCAGATTCCGGTGGAATTTGTATTTTTGGTGAATATTTTAGTGAAAAGGGACAATGTTTCATGAGACTGGCTTAAGGCTGGAGTTAGGGTTAGGGTTATGGTTAGGGTTATGGGGCTAGGGTTAGGGTTACGGTCGTCTTTTGACCGATTGACTCGAAATTCAGCACGAATGTGGTCCTCTACTGGCTGAACGAGGGACAGCAGTTCCCATTGGATTCCGGTGAAATTTGTATTTTTGGTGAATATTTTAAAGAAAAAAGTGGCCCATTTTTTCAATAGCTTCCAGGTCTTTGGACCGATTGACTCGAAATCGCTCCCAAATGTGCTCCTATACTGGCTGAACGAGACACAGCAGTCCGCATCAGATTCCGGTGGAATTTGTATTTTTGGTGAATATTTTAGTGAAAAGGGACAATGTTTCATGAGACTGGCTTAAGGCTGGAGTTAGGGTTAGGGTTAGGGTTAGGGTTAGGGTTATGGGGCTAGGGTTAGGGTTACGGTCGTCTTTTGACCGATTGACTCGAAATTCGGCACGAATGTGGTCCTCTACTGGCTGAACGAGGGACAGCAGTTCCCATTGGATTCCGGTGAAATTTATATTTTTGGTGAATATTTTAGTGAAAAGGGACAATGTTTCATGAGACTGGCTTAAGGCTGGAGTTAGGGTTAGGGTTAGGGTTAGGGTTAGGGTTATGGGGCTAGGGTTAGGGTTACGGTCGTCTTTTGACCGATTGACTCGAAATTCGGCACGAATGTGGTCCTCTACTGGCTGAACGAGGGACAGCAGTTCCCATTGGATTCCGGTGAAATTTGTATTTTTGGTGAATATTTTAGTGAAAAGGGACAATGTTTCATGAGACTGGCTTAAGGCTGGAGTTAGGGTTAGGGTTAGGGTTAGGGTTAGGGTTAGGGTTAGGGTTATGGGGCTAGGGTTAGGGTTACGGTCGTCTTTTGACCGATTGACTCGAAATTCGGCACGAATGTGGTCCTCTCCTGGCTGAACGAGGGACAGCAGTTCCCATTGGATTCCGGTGAAATTTGTATTTTTGGTGAATATTTTAAAGAAAAAAGTGGCCCATTTTTTCAATAGCTTCCAGGTCTTTGGACCGATTGACTCGAAATCGCTCCCAAATGTGCTCCTATACTGGCTGAACGAGACACAGCAGTCCCCATCAGATTTCGGTGGAATTTGTATTTTTGGTGAATATTTTAGTGAAAAAAGTGGCCCATTTTTTCAATAGCTTCCAGGTCTTTGGACCGATTGACTCGAAATCACTCCCAAATGTGCTCCTATACTGGCTGAACGAGACACAGCAGTCCCCATCAGATTCCGGTGGAATTTGTATTTTTGGTGAATATTTTAGTGAAAAGGGACAATGTTTCATGAGACTGGCTTAAGGCTGGAGTTAGGGTTAGGGTTAGGGTTAGGGTTAGGGTTATGGGGCTAGGGTTAGGGTTACGGTCGTCTTTTGACCGATTGACTCGAAATTCGGCATGAATGTGGTCCTCTACTGGCTGAACGAGGGACAGCAGTTCCCATTGGATTCCGGTGAAATTTGTATTTTTGGTGAATATTTTAAAGAAAAAAGTGGCCCATTTTTTCAATAGCTTCCAGGTCTTTGGACCGATTGACTCGAAATCGCTCCCAAATGTGCTCCTATACTGGCTGAACGAGACACAGCAGTTCCCATTGGATTCCGGTGGAATTTGTATTTTTGGTGAATATTTTAGTGAAAAAAGTGGCCCATTTTTTCAATAGCTTCCAGGTCTTTGGACCGATTGACTCGAAATCGCTCCCAAATGTGCTCCTATACTGGCTGAACGAGACACAGCAGTCCCCATCAGATTCCGGTGGAATTTGTATTTTTGGTGAATATTTTAGTGAAAAAAGTGGCCCATTTTTTCAATAGCTTCCAGGTCTTTGGACCGATTGACTCGAAATCGCTCCCAAATGTGCTCCTATACTGGCTGAACGAGACACAGCAGTCCCCATCAGATTCCGGTGGAATTTGTATTTTTGGTGAATATTTTAGTGAAAAAAGTGGCCCATTTTTTCAATAGCTTCCAGGTCTTTGGACCGATTGACTCGAAATCACTCCCAAATGTTCTCCTATACTGGCTGAACGAGACACAGCAGTCCCCATCAGATTCCGGTGGAATTTGTATTTTTGGTGAATATTTTAGTGAAAAGGGACAATGTTTCATGAGACTGGCTTAAGGCTGGAGTTAGGGTTAGGGTTATGGTTAGGGTTATGGGGCTAGGGTTAGGGTTACGGTCGTCTTTTGACCGATTGACTCGAAATTCAGCACGAATGTGGTCCTCTACTGGCTGAACGAGGGACAGCAGTTCCCATTGGATTCCGGTGAAATTTGTATTTTTGGTGAATATTTTAAAGAAAAAAGTGGCCCATTTTTTCAATAGCTTCCAGGTCTTTGGACCGATTGACTCGAAATCGCTCCCAAATGTGCTCCTATACTGGCTGAACGAGACACAGCAGTCCCCATTGGATTCTGGTGGAATTTGTATTTTTGGTGAATATTTTAGTGAAAAAAGTGGCCCATTTTTTCAATAGCTTCCAGGTCTTTGGACCGATTGACTCGAAATCGCTCCCAAATGTGCTCCTATACTGGCTGAACGAGACACAGCAGTCCGCATCAGATTCCGGTGGAATTTGTATTTTTGGTGAATATTTTAGTGAAAAGGGACAATGTTTCATGAGACTGGCTTAAGGCTGGAGTTAGGGTTAGGGTTAGGGTTAGGGTTAGGGTTATGGGGCTAGGGTTAGGGTTACGGTCGTCTTTTGACCGATTGACTCGAAATTCGGCACGAATGTGGTCCTCTACTGGCTGAACGAGGGACAGCAGTTCCCATTGGATTCCGGTGAAATTTATATTTTTGGTGAATATTTTAGTGAAAAGGGACAATGTTTCATGAGACTGGCTTAAGGCTGGAGTTAGGGTTAGGGTTATGGTTAGGGTTATGGGGCTAGGGTTAGGGTTACGGTCGTCTTTTGACCGATTGACTCGAAATTCAGCACGAATGTGGTCCTCTACTGGCTGAACGAGGGACAGCAGTTCCCATTGGATTCCGGTGAAATTTGTATTTTTGGTGAATATTTTAAAGAAAAAAGTGGCCCATTTTTTCAATAGCTTCCAGGTCTTTGGACCGATTGACTCGAAATCGCTCCCAAATGTGCTCCTATACTGGCTGAACGAGACACAGCAGTCCCCATTGGATTCCGGTGGAATTTGTATTTTTGGTGAATATTTTAGTGAAAAAAGTGGCCCATTTTTTCAATAGCTTCCAGGTCTTTGGACCGATTGACTCGAAATCGCTCCCAAATGTGCTCCTATACTGGCTGAACGAGACACAGCAGTCCGCATCAGATTCCGGTGGAATTTGTATTTTTGGTGAATATTTTAGTGAAAAGGGACAATGTTTCATGAGACTGGCTTAAGGCTGGAGTTAGGGTTAGGGTTAGGGTTAGGGTTAGGGTTATGGGGCTAGGGTTAGGGTTACGGTCGTCTTTTGACCGATTGACTCGAAATTCGGCACGAATGTGGTCCTCTACTGGCTGAACGAGGGACAGCAGTTCCCATTGGATTCCGGTGAAATTTATATTTTTGGTGAATATTTTAGTGAAAAGGGACAATGTTTCATGAGACTGGCTTAAGGCTGGAGTTAGGGTTAGGGTTAGGGTTAGGGTTAGGGTTATGGGGCTAGGGTTAGGGTTACGGTCGTCTTTTGACCGATTGACTCGAAATTCGGCACGAATGTGGTCCTCTACTGGCTGAACGAGGGACAGCAGTTCCCATTGGATTCCGGTGAAATTTGTATTTTTGGTGAATATTTTAAAGAAAAAAGTGGCCCATTTTTTCAATAGCTTCCAGGTCTTTGGACCGATTGACTCGAAATCGCTCCCAAATGTGCTCCTATACTGGCTCAACGAGACACAGCAGTCCCCATCGGATTCCGGTGGAATTTGTATTTTTGGTGAATATTTTAGTGAAAAAAGTGGCCCATTTTTTCAATAGCTTCCAGGTCTTTGGACCGATTGACTCGAAATCGCTCCCAAATGTGCTCCTATACTGGCTGAACGAGACACAGCAGTCCCCATCAGATTCCGGTGGAATTTGTATTTTTGGTGAATATTTTAGTGAAAAGGGACAATGTTTCATGAGACTGGCTTAAGGCTGGAGTTAGGGTTAGGGTTAGGGTTATGGGGCTAGGGTTAGGGTTACGGTCGTCTTTTGACCGATTGACTCGAAATTCGGCACGAATGTGGTCCTCTCCTGGCTGAACGAGGGACAGCAGTTCCCATTGGATTCCGGTGAAATTTGTATTTTTGGTGAATATTTTAAAGAAAAAAGTGGCCCATTTTTTCAATAGCTTCCAGGTCTTTGGACCGATTGACTCGAAATCGCTCCCAAATGTGCTCCTATACTGGCTGAACGAGACACAGCAGTCCCCATTGGATTCCGGTGGAATTTGTATTTTTGGTGAATATTTTAGTGAAAAAAGTGGCCCATTTTTTCAATAGCTTCCAGGTCTTTGGACCGATTGACTCGAAATCGCTCCCAAATGTGCTCCTATACTGGCTGAACGAGACACAGCAGTCCCCATCAGATTCCGGTGGAATTTGTATTTTTGGTGAATATTTTAGTGAAAAGGGACAATGTTTCATGAGACTGGCTTAAGGCTGGAGTTAGGGTTAGGGTTAGGGTTAGGGTTAGGGTTATGGGGCTAGGGTTAGGGTTACGGTCGTCTTTTGACTGATTGACTCGAAATTCGGCACGAATGTGGTCCTCTACTGGCTGAACGAGGGACAGCAGTTCCCATTGGATTCCGGTGAAATTTGTATTTTTGGTGAATATTTTAGTGAAAAGGGACAATGTTTCATGAGACTGGCTTAAGGCTGGAGTTAGGCTTAGGGTTAGGGTTAGGGTTAGGGTTAGGGTTATGGGGCTAGGGTTAGGGTTACGGTCGTCTTTTGACCGATTGACTCGAAATTCGGCACGAATGTGGTCCTCTCCTGGCTGAACATGGGACAGCAGTTCCCATTGGATTCCGGTGAAATTTGTATTTTTGGTGAATATTTTAAAGAAAAAAGTGGCCCATTTTTTCAATAGCTTCCAGGTCTTTGGACCGATTGACTCGAAATCGCTCCCAAATGTGCTCCTATACTGGCTGAACGAGACACAGCAGTCCCCATCAGATTTCGGTGGAATTTGTATTTTTGGTGAATATTTTAGTGAAAAAAGTGGCCCATTTTTTCAATAGCTTCCAGGTCTTTGGACCGATTGACTCGAAATCACTCCCAAATGTGCTCCTATACTGGCTGAACGAGACACAGCAGTCCCCATCAGATTCCGGTGGAATTTGTATTTTTGGTGAATATTTTAGTGAAAAGGGACAATGTTTCATGAGACTGGCTTAAGGCTGGAGTTAGGGTTAGGGTTAGGGTTAGGGTTAGGGTTATGGGGCTAGGGTTAGGGTTACGGTCGTCTTTTGACCGATTGACTCGAAATTCGGTACGAATGTGGTCCTCTACTGGCTGAACGAGGGACAGCAGTTCCCATTGGATTCCGGTGAAATTTGTATTTTTGGTGAATATTTTAAAGAAAAAAGTGGCCCATTTTTTCAATAGCTTCCAGGTCTTTGGACCGATTGACTCGAAATCGCTCCCAAATGTGCTCCTATACTGGCTGAACGAGACACAGCAGTCCCCATCGGATTCCGGTGGAATTTGTATTTTTGGTGAATATTTTAGTGAAAAAAGTGGCCCATTTTTTCAATAGCTTCCAGGTCTTTGGACCGATTGACTCGAAATCGCTCCCAAATGTGCTCCTATACTGGCTGAACGAGACACAGCAGTCCCCATCAGATTCCGGTGGAATTTGTATTTTTGGTGAATATTTTAGTGAAAAAAGTGGCCCATTTTTTCAATAGCTTCCAGGTCTTTGGACCGATTGACTCGAAATCACTCCCAAATGTTCTCCTATACTGGCTGAACGAGACACAGCAGTCCCCATCAGATTCCGGTGGAATTTGTATTTTTGGTGAATATTTTAGTGAAAAGGGACAATGTTTCATGAGACTGGCTTAAGGCTGGAGTTAGGGTTAGGGTTATGGTTAGGGTTATGGGGCTAGGGTTAGGGTTACGGTCGTCTTTTGACCGATTGACTCGAAATTCAGCACGAATGTGGTCCTCTACTGGCTGAACGAGGGACAGCAGTTCCCATTGGATTCCGGTGAAATTTGTATTTTTGGTGAATATTTTAAAGAAAAAAGTGGCCCATTTTTTCAATAGCTTCCAGGTCTTTGGACCGATTGACTCGAAATCGCTCCCAAATGTGCTCCCATACTGGCTGAACGAGACACAGCAGTCCCCATTGGATTCCGGTGGAATTTGTATTTTTGGTGAATATTTTAGTGAAAAAAGTGGCCCATTTTTTCAATAGCTTCCAGGTCTTTGGACCGATTGACTCGAAATCGCTCCCAAATGTGCTCCTATACTGGCTGAACGAGACACAGCAGTCCGCATCAGATTCCGGTGGAATTTGTATTTTTGGTGAATATTTTAGTGAAAAGGGACAATGTTTCATGAGACTGGCTTAAGGCTGGAGTTAGGGTTAGGGTTAGGGTTAGGGTTAGGGTTATGGGGCTAGGGTTAGGGTTACGGTCGTCTTTTGACCGATTGACTCGAAATTCGGCACGAATGTGGTCCTCTACTGGCTGAACGAGGGACAGCAGTTCCCATTGGATTCCGGTGAAATTTATATTTTTGGTGAATATTTTAGTGAAAAGGGACAATGTTTCATGAGACTGGCTTAAGGCTGGAGTTAGGGTTAGGGTTAGGGTTAGGGTTAGGGTTATGGGGCTAGGGTTAGGGTTACGGTCGTCTTTTGACCGATTGACTCGAAATTCGGCACGAATGTGGTCCTCTACTGGCTGAACGAGGGACAGCAGTTCCCATTGGATTCCGGTGAAATTTGTATTTTTGGTGAATATTTTAGTGAAAAGGGACAATGTTTCATGAGACTGGCTTAAGGCTGGAGTTAGGGTTAGGGTTAGGGTTAGGGTTAGGGTTATGGGGCTAGGGTTAGGGTTACGGTCGTCTTTTGACCGATTGACTCGAAATTCGGCACGAATGTGGTCCTCTCCTGGCTGAACGAGGGACAGCAGTTCCCATTGGATTCCGGTGAAATTTGTATTTTTGGTGAATATTTTAAAGAAAAAAGTGGCCCATTTTTTCAATAGCTTCCAGGTCTTTGGACCGATTGACTCGAAATCGCTCCCAAATGTGCTCCTATACTGGCTGAACGAGACACAGCAGTCCCCATTGGATTCCGGTGGAATTTGTATTTTTGGTGAATATTTTAGTGAAAAAAGTGGCCCATTTTTTCAATAGCTTCCAGGTCTTTGGACCGATTGACTCGAAATCGCTCCCAAATGTGCTCCTATACTGGCTGAACGAGACACAGCAGTCCCCATCAGATTCCGGTGGAATTTGTATTTTTGGTGAATATTTTAGTGAAAAGGGACAATGTTTCATGAGACTGGCTTAAGGCTGGAGTTAGGGTTAGGGTTAGGGTTAGGGTTAGGGTTATGGGGCTAGGGTTAGGGTTACGGTCGTCTTTTGACCGATTGACTCGAAATTCGGCACGAATGTGGTCCTCTACTGGCTGAACGAGGGACAGCAGTTCCCATTGGATTCCGGTGAAATTTGTATTTTTGGTGAATATTTTAGTGAAAAGGGACAATGTTTCATGAGACTGGCTTAAGGCTGGAGTTAGGGTTAGGGTTAGGGTTAGGGTTAGGGTTAGGGTTAGCGTTAGGGTTATGGGGCTAGGGTTAGGGTTACGGTCGTCTTTTGACCGATTGACTCGAAATTCGGCACGAATGTGGTCCTCTACTGGCTGAATGAGGGACAGCAGTTCCCATTGGATTCCGGTGAAATTTGTATTTTTGGTGAATATTTTAAAGAAAAAAGTGGCCCATTTTTTCAATAGCTTCCAGGTCTTTGGAACGATTGACTCGAAATCGCTCCCAAATGTGCTCCTATACTGGCTGAACGAGACACAGCAGTCCCCATCGGATTCCGGTGGAATTTGTATTTTTGGTGAATATTTTAGTGAAAAAAGTGGCCCATTTTTTCAATAGCTTCCAGGTCTTTGGACCGATTGACTCGAAATCGCTCCCAAATGTGCTCCTATACTGGCTGAACGAGACACAGCAGTCCCCATCAGATTCCGGTGGAATTTGTATTTTTGGTGAATATTTTAGTGAAAAGGGACAATGTTTCATGAGACTGGCTTAAGGCTGGAGTTAGCGTTAGGGTTAGGGTTAGGGTTAGGGTTATGGGGCTAGGGTTAGGGTTACGGTCGTCTTTTGACCGATTGACTCGAAATTCGGCACGAATGTGGTCCTCTCCTGGCTGAACGAGGGACAGCAGTTCCCATTGGATTCCGGTGAAATTTGTATTTTTGGTGAATATTTTAAAGAAAAAAGTGGCCCATTTTTTCAATAGCTTCCAGGTCTTTGGACCGATTGACTCGAAATCGCTCCCAAATGTGCTCCTATACTGGCTGAACGAGACACAGCAGTCCCCATCAGATTCCGGTGGAATTTGTATTTTTGGTGAATATTTTAGTGAAAAAAGTGGCCCATTTTTTCAATAGCTTCCAGGTCTTTGGACCGATTGACTCGAAATCACTCCCAAATGTGCTCCTATACTGGCTGAACGAGACACAGCAGTCCCCATCAGATTCCGGTGGAATTTGTATTTTTGGTGAATATTTTAGTGAAAAGGGACAATGTTTCATGAGACTGGCTTAAGGCTGGAGTTAGGGTTAGGGTTAGGGTTAGGGTTAGGGTTATGGGGCTAGGGTTAGGGTTACGGTCGTCTTTTGACCGATTGACTCGAAATTCGGCACGAATGTGGTCCTCTACTGGCTGAACGAGGGACAGCAGTTCCCATTGGATTCCGGTGAAATTTGTATTTTTGGTGAATATTTTAAAGAAAAAAGTGGCCCATTTTTTCAATAGCTTCCAGGTCTTTGGACCGATTGACTCGAAATCGCTCCCAAATGTGCTCCTATACTGGCTGAACGAGACACAGCAGTCCGCATCAGATTCCGGTGGAATTTGTATTTTTGGTGAATATTTTAGTGAAAAGGGACAATGTTTCATGAGACTGGCTTAAGGCTGGAGTTAGGGTTAGGGTTAGGGTTAGGGTTAGGGTTATGGGGCTAGGGTTAGGGTTACGGTCGTCTTTTGACCGATTGACTCGAAATTCGGCACGAATGTGGTCCTCTACTGGCTGAACGAGGGACAGCAGTTCCCATTGGATTCCGGTGAAATTTATATTTTTGGTGAATATTTTAGTGAAAAGGGACAATGTTTCATGAGACTGGCTTAAGGCTGGAGTTAGGGTTAGGTTTGGGTTAAAAGCGAAGTACTCCGGGGAGTGCTGCGGGGGCTCTGGCACAAGGAAACCTAAATGTTATTAAAACTTTATATATCTGTTAAAACCAAAAGAGGTGTGGTTAAAAATGATCTTCAGTCGGAAATGATAAAAATAAATAAAAGGAATAGAATAAGATAAATAAAATGAACACAATAAGTAAAAGGACAGGCAGACTTGGACGATAGAGGGAGGCAGCGGGAGTTCCCCTGTCATAAAAAGGCGTCTGGTCGATGCAGTGTCTTCCTCGGTTGTTATTGGGTGGGGTATGCCCCTGTGGTATATGTCTGTGAGCACACACACGTTCACGATCCCACCTAAACATATAATATATTATACAGGCATAATAGGATAAAAACAAAGGGTTAATAATGATAATAATCATAAAATGGATTAAAATAATTATAAAACATGCCAAAATACACATGAAAATAAGTGCTCAACAATAAGTGCATAAAAGGTTAGTAAAAAAAGTGCGGGGGGGAAGGAAGGATCATTCGTGTGTGTGCAAGCATGAATGTGCATATAGAAAGTTCAGATCAAAAACATTCTAAAAAAATAAAATGTAATTTAAAATCTAAATCTCCACATACACATTAATGCTGATATTTTTGGGTCTACCCTTCCATAAATTAGTTTAAAAACCACCTGATAGGGGGCACACCCCTTACCCATTTTCGTTATTTAAAACTGTGAAGGTCATAGAAGTTTGGACGGCGTTTTTCGTTTTAAAGCCTTAAAAACTTGCAGGCTCCTCTCCTGTATATTCAAACAAACATTAAAAGTTCATAAAACATGCAAAACAAACGAATTTCGTTTCAATGGTCCCGTTTGAAATTCATTGGTGGGACCATTGTTAGAGAATAAATAATTAATTAAATAGATGGATAAATAAATAGGTAAATTGATCAATAAGTATGTATTAAAATCAAACTTCAATAAAAGGTTAATAAGAACAAAACACATACTTTGTTAGTAAAACATAAGAATCGTTTATTTACACGTCGGTGAAATAAATTAAAAATGGAGGGAGACCTGCAAAATTAAAAAAGCCCAGGTGTATATTAAAAGTCGCCGTGCTATAGGGAGGGTAAACCTGTAAGGAAGACACCACAAACGGCCCCAGGGCCCAAATAAGGAGAAAGGTTTAAAAAGCGTGGGAGTTATTTTAATATTTTTCGTTCAATCCGTTCGGTTCTATGGTCTTTAATCTATGAATCCACTTTCTCTCCGCTGCCTGTCGTTTTGTTCTCGTCCATGTCCTGTCACTCTCCAAGCCCAAGCTTTGTATATTGTGCGGGCCATGGAGTTTAAAATGTGTATATAAAACACTCGTGCCATTTCCACTGTTCATTTTGTAAATATGTTGTTTAATACGTGTGTTGATTTGGCTACCCGTCTCCCCCACATATAGGATATGGCAAGCCTTGCACCTAATCGCATATACCGCGTTCTTAGTTGTGGGTTTCAAGGCCTGCCCCAAATTCGTTCCCGTTTTCGCTAGTGTGTTAAAAACGTGGGGGAGACGGACAAAACCTATATCAGTTGCTCGAAGCGCCTCCTCAGTTCTGTGTATTTTGTTGTTAAAAGCCGTGTGGATTAAAATGTCCTTTAAATTTTTTTTGCGGCGGTAAGCGGAGATCATCCGGCGCCCTCGCAGCGCGTTAGGGTTAGGGTTAGGGTTATGGGGCTAGGGTTAGGGTTACGGTCGTCTTTTGACCGATTGACTCGAAATTCGGCACGAATGTGGTCCTCTACTGGCTGAACGAGGGACAGCAGTTCCCATTGGATTCCGGTGAAATTTGTATTTTTGGTGAATATTTTAGTGAAAAGGGACAATGTTTCATGAGACTGGCTTAAGGCTGGAGTTAGGGTTAGGGTTAGGGTTAGGGTTAGGGTTATGGGGCTAGGGTTAGGGTTACGGTCGTCTTTTGACCGATTGACTCGAAATTCGGCACGAATGTGGTCCTCTCCTGGCTGAACGAGGGACAGCAGTTCCCATTGGATTCCGGTGAAATTTGTATTTTTGGTGAATATTTTAAAGAAAAAAGTGGCCCATTTTTTCAATAGCTTCCAGGTCTTTGGACCGATTGACTCAAAATCACTCCCAAATGTGCTCCTATACTGGCTGAACGAGACACAGCAGTCCCCATCAGATTCCGGTGGAATTTGTATTTTTGGTGAATATTTTAGTGAAAAGGGACAATGTTTCATGAGACTGGCTTAAGGCTGGAGTTAGGGTTAGGGTTAGGGTTAGGGTTAGGGTTATGGGGCTAGGGTTAGGGTTACGGTCGTCTTTTGACCGATTGATTCGAAATTCGGCACGAATGTGGTCCTCTACTGGCTGAACGAGGGACAGCAGTTCCCATTGGATTCCGGTGAAATTTGTATTTTTGGTGAATATTTTAGTGAAAAGGGACAATGTTTCATGAGACTGGCTTAAGGCTGGAGTTAGGGTTAGGGTTAGGGTTAGGGTTATGGGGCTAGGGTTAGGGTTACGGTCGTCTTTTGACCGATTGACTCGAAATTCAGCACGAATGTGGTCCTCTACTGGCTGAACGAGGGACAGCAGTTCCCATTGGATTCCGGTGAAATTTGTATTTTTGGTGAATATTTTAGTGAAAAGGGACAATGTTTCATGAGACTGGCTTAAGGCTGGAGTTAGGGTTAGGGTTAGGGTTAGGGTTAGGGTTAGGGTTATGGGGCTAGGGTTAGGGTTACGGTCGTCTTTTGACCGATTGACTCGAAATTCGGCACGAATGTGGTCCTCTACTGGCTGAACGAGGGACAGCAGTTCCCATTGGATTCCGGTGAAATTTGTATTTTTGGTGAATATTTTAGTGAAAAGGGACAATGTTTCATGAGACTGGCTTAAGGCTGGAGTTAGGGTTAGGGTTAGGGTTAGGGTTATGGGGCTAGGGTTAGGGTTACGGTCGTCTTTTGACCGATTGACTCGAAATTCGGCACGAATGTGGTCCTCTACTGGCTGAACGAGGGACAGCAGTTCCCATTGGATTCCGGTGAAATTTGTATTTTTGGTGAATATTTTAAAGAAAAAAGTGGCCCATTTTTTCAATAGCTTCCAGGTCTTTGGACCGATTGACTCGAAATCGCTCCCAAATGTGCTCCTATACTGGTTGAACGAGACACAGCAGTCCGCATCAGATTCCGGTGGAATTTGTATTTTTGGTGAATATTTTAGTGAAAAGGGACAATGTTTCATGAGACTGGCTTAAGGCTGGAGTTAGGGTTAGGGTTAGGGTTAGGGTTAGGGTTATGGGGCTAGGGTTAGGGTTACGGTCGTCTTTTGACCGATTGACTCGAAATTCGGCACGAATGTGGTCCTCTACTGGCTGAACGAGGGACAGCAGTTCCCATTGGATTCCGGTGAAATTTGTATTTTTGGTGAATATTTTAGTGAAAAGGGACAATGTTTCATGAGACTGGCTTAAGGCTGGAGTTAGGGTTAGGGTTAGGGTTAGGGTTAGGGTTATGGGGCTAGGGTTAGGGTTACGGTCGTCTTTTGACCGATTGACTCGAAATTCGGCACGAATGTGGTCCTCTCCTGGCTGAACGAGGGACAGCAGTTCCCATTGGATTCCGGTGAAATTTGTATTTTTGGTGAATATTTTAAAGAAAAAAGTGGCCCATTTTTTCAATAGCTTCCAGGTCTTTGGACCGATTGACTCAAAATCACTCCCAAATGTGCTCCTATACTGGCTGAACGAGACACAGCAGTCCCCATCAGATTCCGGTGGAATTTGTATTTTTGGTGAATATTTTAGTGAAAAGGGACAATGTTTCATGAGACTGGCTTAAGGCTGGAGTTAGGGTTAGGGTTAGGGTTAGGGTTAGGGTTATGGGGCTAGGGTTAGGGTTACGGTCGTCTTTTGACCGATTGATTCGAAATTCGGCACGAATGTGGTCCTCTACTGGCTGAACGAGGGACAGCAGTTCCCATTGGATTCCGGTGAAATTTGTATTTTTGGTGAATATTTTAGTGAAAAGGGACAATGTTTCATGAGACTGGCTTAAGGCTGGAGTTAGGGTTAGGGTTAGGGTTAGGGTTAGGGTTATGGGGCTAGGGTTAGGGTTACGGTCGTCTTTTGACCGATTGACTCGAAATTCAGCACGAATGTGGTCCTCTACTGGCTGAACGAGGGACAGCAGTTCCCATTGGATTCCGGTGAAATTTGTATTTTTGGTGAATATTTTAGTGAAAAGGGACAATGTTTCATGAGACTGGCTTAAGGCTGGAGTTAGGGTTAGGGTTAGGGTTAGGGTTAGGGTTATGGGGCTAGGGTTAGGGTTACGGTCGTCTTTTGACCGATTGACTCGAAATTCAGCACGAATGTGGTCCTCTACTGGCTGAACGAGGGACAGCAGTTCCCATTGGATTCCGGTGAAATTTGTATTTTTGGTGAATATTTTAGTGAAAAGGGACAATTTTTCTTGATACTGGCTTAAGGCTGGAGTTAGGGTTAGGGTTAGGGTTAGGGTTAGGGTTATGGGGCTAGGGTTAGGGTTACGGTCGTCTTTTGACCGATTGACTCGAAATTCGGCACGAATGTGGTCCTCTACTGGCTGAACGAGGGACAGCAGTTCCCATTGGATTCCGGTGAAATTTGTATTTTTGGTGAATATTTTAGTGAAAAGGGACAATGTTTAATGAGACTGGCTTAAGGCTGGAGTTAGGGTTAGGGTTAGGGTTAGGGTTAGGGTTAGGGTTAGGGTTATGGGGCTAGGGTTAGGGTTACGGTCGTCTTTTGACCGATTGACTCGAAATTCGGCACGAATGTGGTCCTCTACTGGCTGAACGAGGGACAGCAGTTCCCATTGGATTCCGGTGAAATTTGTATTTTTGGTGAATATTTTAAAGAAAAAAGTGGCCCATTTTTTCAATAGCTTCCAGGTCTTTGGACCGATTGACTCGAAATCGCTCCCAAATGTGCTCCTATACTGGCTGAACGAGACACAGCAGTCCGCATTGGATTCCGGTGGAATTTGTATTTTTGGTGAATATTTTAGTGAAAAAAGTGGCCCATTTTTTCAATAGCTTCCAGGTCTTTGGACCGATTGACTCGAAATCACTCCCAAATGTGCTCCTATACTGGCTGAACGAGACACAGCAGTCCCCATCAGATTCCGGTGGAATTTGTATTTTTGGTGAATATTTTAGTGAAAAGGGACAATGTTTCATGAGACTGGCTTAAGGCTGGAGTTAGGGTTAGGGTTAGGGTTAGGGTTATGGGGCTAGGGTTAGGGTTACGGTCGTCTTTTGACCGATTGACTCGAAATTCGGCACGAATGTGGTCCTCTACTGGCTGAACGAGGGACAGCAGTTCCCATTGGATTCCGGTGAAATTTGTATTTTTGGTGAATATTTTAAAGAAAAAAGTGGCCCATTTTTTCAATAGCTTCCAGGTCTTTGGACCGATTGACTCGAAATCGCTCCCAAATGTGCTCCTATACTGGCTGAACGAGACACAGCAGTCCCCATTGGATTCCGGTGGAATTTGTATTTTTGGTGAATATTTTAGTGAAAAAAGTGGCCCATTTTTTCAATAGCTTCCAGGTCTTTGGACCGATTGACTCGAAATCACTCCCAAATGTGCTCCTATACTGGCTGAACGAGACACAGCAGTCCCCATCAGATTCCGGTGGAATTTGTATTTTTGGTGAATATTTTAGTGAAAAGGGACAATGTTTCATGAGACTGGCTTAAGGCTGGAGTTAGGGTTAGGGTTAGGGTTAGGGGGCTAGGGTTAGGGTTACGGTCGTCTTTTGACCGATTGACTCGAAATTCGGCACGAATGTGGTCCTCTACTGGCTGAACGAGGGACAGCAGTTCCCATTGGATTCCGGTGAAATTTGTATTTTTGGTGAATATTTTAGTGAAAAGGGACAATGTTTCATGAGACTGGCTTAAGGCTGGAGTTAGGGTTAGGGTTAGGGTTATGGGGCTAGGGTTAGGGTTACGGTCGTCTTTTGACCGATTGACTCGAAATTCGGCACGAATGTGGTCCTCTACTGGCTGAACGAGGGACAGCAGTTCCCATTGGATTCCGGTGAAATTTGTATTTTTGGTGAATATTTTAAAGAAAAAAGTGGCCCATTTTTTCAATAGCTTCCAGGTCTTTGGACCGATTGACTCGAAATCGCTCCCAAATGTGCTCCTATACTGGCTGAACGAGACACAGCAGTCCCCATCAGATTCCGGTGGAATTTGTATTTTTGGTGAATATTTTAGTGAAAAGGGACAATGTTTCATGAGACTGGCTTAAGGCTGGAGTTAGGGTTAGGGTTAGGGTTAGGGTTAGGGTTATGGGGCTAGGGTTAGGGTTACGGTCGTCTTTTGACCGATTGACTCGAAATTCGGCACGAATGTGGTCCTCTCCTGGCTGAACGAGGGACAGCAGTTCCCATTGGATTCCGGTGAAATTTGTATTTTTGGTGAATATTTTAAAGAAAAAAGTGGCCCATTTTTTCAATAGCTTCCAGGTCTTTGGACCGATTGACTCGAAATCGCTCCCAAATGTGCTCCTATACTGGCTGAACGAGACACAGCAGTCCCCATCAGATTCCGGTGGAATTTGTATTTTTGGTGAATATTTTAGTGAAAAAAGTGGCCCATTTTTTCAATAGCTTCCAGGTCTTTGGACCGATTGACTCGAAATCACTCCCAAATGTGCTCCTATACTGGCTGAACGAGACACAGCAGTCCCCATCAGATTCCGGTGGAATTTGTATTTTTGGTGAATATTTTAGTGAAAAGGGACAATGTTTCATGAGACTGGCTTAAGGCTGGAGTTAGGGTTAGGGTTAGGGTTAGGGTTAGGGTTAGGGTTATGGGGCTAGGGTTAGGGTTACGGTCGTCTTTTGACCGATTGACTCGAAATTCGGCACGAATGTGGTCCTCTACTGGCTGAACGAGGGACAGCAGTTCCCATTGGATTCCGGTGAAATTTGTATTTTTGGTGAATATTTTAAAGAAAAAAGTGGCCCATTTTTTCAATAGCTTCCAGGTCTTTGGACCGATTGACTCGAAATCGCTCCCAAATGTGCTCCTATACTGGCTGAACGAGACACAGCAGTCCGCATCAGATTCCGGTGGAATTTGTATTTTTGGTGAATATTTTAGTGAAAAAGGGACAATGTTTCATGAGACTGGCTTAAGGCTGGAGTTAGGGTTAGGGTTAGGGTTAGGGTTAGGGTTATGGGGCTAGGGTTAGGGTTACGGTCGTCTTTTGACCGATTGACTCGAAATTCGGCACGAATGTGGTCCTCTACTGGCTGAACGAGGGACAGCAGTTCCCATTGGATTCCGGTGAAATTTATATTTTTGGTGAATATTTTAGTGAAAAGGGACAATGTTTCATGAGACTGGCTTAAGGCTGGAGTTAGGGTTAGGGTTAGGGTTAGGGTTAGGGTTATGGGGCTAGGGTTAGGGTTACGGTCGTCTTTTGACCGATTGACTCGAAATTCGGCACGAATGTGGTCCTCTACTGGCTGAACGAGGGACAGCAGTTCCCATTGGATTCCGGTGAAATTTGTATTTTTGGTGAATATTTTAGTGAAAAGGGACAATGTTTCATGAGACTGGCTTAAGGCTGGAGTTAGGGTTAGGGTTAGGGTTAGGGTTAGGGTTAGGGTTATGGGGCTAGGGTTAGGGTTACGGTCGTCTTTGGACCGATTGACTCGAAATCGCTCCCAAATGTGGTCCTATACTGGCTGAACGAGACACAGCAGTCCCCATCGGATTCCGGTGGAATTTGTATTTTTGGTGAATATTTTAGTGAAAAGGGACAATGTTTCATGAGACTGGCTTAAGGCTGGAGTTAGGGTTAGGGTTAGGGTTAGGGTTAGGGTTAGGGTTAGGGTTATGGGGCTAGGGTTAGGGTTACGGTCGTCTTTTGACCGATTGACTCGAAATTCGTCACAAATGTGGTCCTCTACTGGCTGAACGAGACACAGCAGTTCCCATTGGATTCCGGTGGAATTTGTATTTTTGGTGAATATTTTAAAGGAAAAAGTGGCCATTTTTCATGAAAACCTCGGCCCATTTTTTCGATAACGTCCAGGTCTTTGGACCGATTGACTCGAAATCGCTCCCAAATGTGGTCCTATACTGGCTGAACGAGACACAGCAGTTCCCATTGGATTCCGGTGAAATTTGTATTTTTGGTGAATATTTTAAAGAAAAAAGTGGCCCATTTTTTCAATAGCTTCCAGGTCTTTGGACCGATTGACTCGAAATCGCTCCCAAATGTGCTCCTATACTGGCTGAACGAGATACAGCAGTCCCCATCGGATTCCGGTGGAATTTGTATTTTTGGTGAATATTTTAGTGAAAAGGGACAATGTTTCATGAGACTGGCTTAAGGCTGGAGTTAGGGTTAGGGTTAGGGTTAGGGTTAGGGTTAGGGTTACGGCCGTCTTTTGACCGATTGACTCGAAATTCGTCACAAATGTGGTCCTCTACAGGCTGAACGAGAGTCAGAAGTTCCCATTGGATTCCGGTGGAATTTGTATTTTTGGTGAATATTTTAAAGGAAAAAGTGGCCATTTTTCATGAAAACCTCGGCCCATTTTTTCGATAACGTCCAGGTCTTTGGACCGATTGACTCGAAATCGCTCCCAAATGTGGTCCTATACTGGCTGAACGAGAGTCAGAAGTTCCCATTGGATTCCGGTGGAATTTGTATTTTTGATGAATATTTTAAAGGAAAAAGTGGCCATTTTTCATGAAAACCTCGGCCCATTTTTTCAATAGCTTCCAGGTCTTTGGACCAATTGACTCGAAATCGCTCCCAAATGTGGTCCTATACTGGCTGAACGAGACACAGCAGTTCCCATTGGATTCGGGTGGAATTTGTATTTTTGGCGAATATTTTAGTGAAAAGGGACAATGTTTCAGGAGACTGGCTTAAGGCTGGGGTTAGGGTTAGGGTTAGGGTTAGGGTTATGTGGCTAGGGTCAGGGTTAGGGTTAGGGTCGTGTTTTGACCGATTGACTCGAATTTGACTACAAATGTAGTCCTATGCTGATGGAATGAGAATCACCATTCTTTCTTGGGTTTTAGTGGAATCTGTATTTTTCATGAATATTTTAAAGAAAAAACAACATTTTTCATAGAAAAAAAAACATCGGCCGATTTCTTCAACAGAAGACCTGAATTTTTTTTCCATGTTTAAAAATTTGACCTTTTTTTTTAGAGAAAAAAACAAAAGCTTTTTACTTGTGGAACCAAGTGAAAAAAAATTCTCTTGGAATTTGTATTTTTTTCTTATCCTAAACTTTTGTTTCCATCTGTGAAAATGTGGTGTTTCCTTTTTTTCCAGAGGAAGAAAACATTTTGTGAAACTGAGTGAAAAAAATATTTCTTCACGTGAAGTGAAAAACATATATTTCATGAAAATTTTTATTTTTTTCGAGAGGAAAAACAAAAGTTTTTATTTGTGAAACTTGGTGAAAAAAATGTTTCTGAAGAGTTTTTTCCTTGGAGGAAAAATATGAAAAATGAATATGTGAAACTGGAAGAAAAACAAAAAAACATTTCTGAAGAATTTTAATTTTTTTGGAATTGGAAAAAATGAGCCTTACAAAATAATTTTCTAATAATTTTCTTCCTGCCAAAACTTTTTTTCACTCAGTTTCACACATGCAATTTATTTTTTTCCTAATGCTTCCTTTGACCATATCAGGCTGAAGTGCACCAATATCTCATGTTCTTAAATAGGACTAAAAGCCCTACAAAAAAAGTGAAACCAATTTTTATTTTCTTCCTCCATTTGCAAAACATTTTCGTTGTTGTTGTTTTTCCATGTGTGAAAAAGAGTGAAAACAAAATTGGCAGGATTTTTCTTTTTTTTGTGAGGCTTGTTTTTCCAAGTGTTTGTTTTTGTAATAGTCCGTTTGACACGTGTATCTTTTTTTCAAAGACAAAAGTTTTTCATTTGTGAAACCGAGTGAAAAAATCTTTTATCAGAAGATTTTTTTTTTCCCAGGACGAAGAAAGAAAAAAAGTTAATTGCTGCTCTCATTTCTCTTATTTGTTGTCTCCTAGTTTATTATAAACATTTTTCTTTTCATGGTGTTTTAAACATGAGGCTGATCATTCCTCAGCGTCAGCTTTCATAAGTTACATCATTTCAGTTTTCCCTCAAACGGTTAGCCTAAAATAGCTTCCAGTGTCCAGAACATAACATAATCACATTCTGAGTTGATTTCACTATCAGAATACCAATGAAATATAATGAAGCAATATATAAACACATTTTGCTTGGTGAAATGGATCCTGTGTATAAATACACTGTATAAATACACAGTACACAGTATGAATATAGACTGCAGGTTGTTCTTCATGCACATCAGTTTATTAAACAGGTAACAAACAGAAAATCACAGCCAGTTTGAACTTTAAGGTTTAAGAAGTTCAATGTGTTTAACAGAAGTTTTGTTTGCATGAGAATCAATAATCAGGACATCAGCAGGAGCATCACATCCCAATGACAAGTCCAATGAGTTAAAACTGTCTGAATGAAACAGGAACTGAACTCAAACCACAAAACCAGACAGCGAAGCAGCTGCAGATCCAGCTGTTAGAGTTTCTCCAGAGATCAGCCTTTGAAAAAATAAAGTGATCATCCAACAAAACTGTTTGTCGTCTCTTCAAAGATATTTATAAAGGTATAAAAAAGGTCTGAACTAAATTCACTATAACTTGAATCATGTAAATGTCTGAACTGTACATTTTAAACTACAGACACATGTTTGATTTTAGCACTTGAGTGATGCACAGTCACAGGTTTATCCATGATCCAAAAACTAAACATTGTGATTAATATCAGATGAGCTGCTGGTGGGTGAAATAAAACATCTCATTAAAGAGGAAAACATCACATCACCTGCACTATAAGAAATGATACAAGTGAGTCTCTCTGTTAACAGAGCTGTGCGCAATTACACACATCAATTTAACTTTAGGACAACAAGTTTTAGTTCTGTGTTATAATTTAAATTTATGTAGATGATGGCATTTTTGGCATCAATTCATCTGATGTCTCTACAGCTGTTGAATCCAACTGACAGCTGATCCAGCTGTGATCAGCTGCATTCGTCATCAGAAATGGACGTCTGCTGCACAGGAGAGGACGTCTCATTTGTCTTACAACACATTTCCTCAGTCCTCTCTCCTCCCGTGGTTTCCTCGTCTCCTCTCTCCTGCCAAGGAAATGTGGAAACAATTTAGGTGAATTGAGAAGTACCTAATGTGTTTGTTTATATTTTTCAGGAGAATTTTTGTCTTTTTTTTTGCATGTGACAAGAAATTTTGGCAGGAAAAATAAAACATTATAATGCTCATTTTGACCACAAGAGGCTGAAATGCACCACTATCCTCTCTTCTAAATAGGACTAAAAGCCTTACAAAAAATACAATAAAAACAAACAATTCTCCTGGAAATTTTTTTTCATCTTTAATTTTTTTTCCCATCTGTAAAAACGTGACTTTTTTCAGAGGAAAAACAAGTTTTTCATTTGTGAAACTGAGTGAATTTTATTTTTTTTTCTTCAGAGAAATGTTTCTTTTTTTGCATGTGTGAAACTGAGTTTTAAAATGTTTTCTTCCTGGTGAGTTTTTAAAAAAATTGGCTTACAATTTTTTTTTTCTCCTGACAAAACTTTTTCTAAAATTTAATGTGTGAACCGGGGAGAAAAAACAAAATACATTTAAGGAGATTTTTTTTTTTGCATGTTTGAAAAACAGTGAATGTGCTGTAATATTCGTTTTGACCACAAGAGGCCGCTGTCCTCTGCTCTAAACTGAACTAAAACTATTCATGTTTTCTCAAAACTTTTTAGTTTATTTTTCGCCCTGAAGAAACCAAGTGAAAAAAAACATTTTCCAGGAGATTTTGTTTGTCCCCAGGAGAAAATATGTTTTTGCTTGCGTGAAACCGAGTAGAATAAAAGATTTGGCAGGATGAAAACAATTTATTTTGTAAGGCTCATTTTTCTAAGCGATTGATTTTTGTAATACTCATTTAAACCACAAGAGGCTGAAGAGCACCACTACCTGATGTTCTAATGGACTAAATGTTTTCTCCTGTCAAAACTTTTTGTTTCACATATTTAATATCAACAAAAAAATCCAGATTTTTTTTGAGGTTTCACATTTCAATTATACTGGAAAAACGTTTTCCATCAGTTCTCAAACCACACACTGGAAAGAAAACAATTTCGATCAGACTTTAAAAAACAAATGTCTTCACTTGCTCCTCAGGACTTCTGTATTTTGCTGATTAAGCCAATAATACAAAAGCCAAATTGGTTTCAGTGACAAACAACTGCAGCATTCACACACAGCACACACACACACACACACACACACACACACACACACACACACACACACACACACACAGGTGGTGGAGGTGTGAACTTTTGGAGTTAAAGGGAGAAAGTGTTTCAGGTTATCTTATTGGTATCAGCCATGAGAAGCAGGAAATATCTTGTTATCGGCATCAGCTGAAAAAGATCGATCACGCATCTGTCGGAAAAAAACCTTTAAAACAAAAACTCCATCAGATATACAGATATGTCTTCATATGAAGCTAAACAAACTAGAGATCAGTGGCTGTGTTCATAAAAACGTTCTTAGATTTGTACCTGAACTTCATGTGTGAGCTTACATTCGCTTCATAAAAGAAGCTGAGCATGAAAAATCTCACTGATTGGAAAGAGACAATATTTAAGAATTTTACAATATAAAATCAGCAGAATGTGAAGAAGGAACAGTTTTTACGTTACGTATTTTGTTACAAAGATATCTACTGGAGTTAGCATGCCAACAAGCTACAGGTCTGAAGCTCCTGCGCTAGCGTTGTAAAGTGTTGCAAGCTAAATCTCAAATCAGGTCAACTTGAAGGCGCCTGTCGTGATTTCCTGGTATAATGCCGGCACAAATCAGGGTTTAGTCAGAAGTAGCCATGGATGAAAAGAGGAAATCAAACCTTTCAGAAGACGGGATCACGGCGACGATAAAGGAGATTGAAACCAGGGAACATGTTTTATTCAGTGGACTAAGTAGAGGGTGAAAAAACAGACAAACACAGAGAGTGTCGCTGCTGCACATAGTTGAAAAACTCCCTACAACACCTTCACCAGCAGGAAAAACACTGAAGTCTGAATCTTGCTTACAGATAAGATCATTTCTATGTCAGAGTCAGGTCATACTGGAGATTAAAACTGATCTGAAGTCTGTTTTCCTTTCAAACTTCATTCTCTCACACACACACACACACACACACACACGATGGAAATAATCAGCCAGAAGACGTTGTTTGAGGTTTTTTTGTCCGTTTTGTGTTTTTTTTTCTTTATTAAGGAAAAGCATAATTACTACAAATTACAAATAACACTAATAGCGAATCACATCAGCCTACAAAGCAGATATTATGAATATTAAATGTTATCATACAAGATCTCATTCAAGTATTTTACATTTTTCCATTTTATATATTTTTTTTGTTCCTTTTTTCCTTATTTTCATCTTTTTTTCCTCATGACAAGCCTAGGATATTGTAATGTAATGAACTATTTTAATGGTTCATACACAGTTATATCTTATTCATATGGCTTTATGGAATTTTGTCCTTTTTTTTTTTTTTAAATTCAGTCTCCAGACATCATAACCAGCCATAATCCTCTGAGCGACATCACAAACCCCAGCTGGGATCTTTTCTCTTTCCTTCTTTCCTGCTCCTTCCTCCATTTCCACGTCCATCACTCATCTCTCCAGTGTCCGGCCACAGCTGGCCCAGTCCGTGTAAAACTGACGAGCGGAGGCTGCGGCGCCCCCTACAGTTTGTTTGGACAGCTAGCAGCAGTTCCATGCTGATAGACGAAAGGCTGAAAACTCCCAAAAAACACCTGAAATCCACCCAAATGTCCGGTGACAGGTGATGATCACATTAGAGGGGAGGGATCAATGCGACTGTCCCCCAGGTAGAAGGCCCCCTAGTGGCAGTCTGTCATGTCTGCAGCCACACACACCAGCTCTCCCCGATCAAAGGCTTCGCTGGTTTTTGGGAAATGCGAGAGTTTTTTTTTCTTCTTGTCTGAATACTTTGTAGCTCTTATTTTTCTTGTCTTTAAACCTCCAGTAAACACTTTGATGCATCAACTGTGAAGCCTCTGATCCAAATCTCCCTGAAGATAAACCAACAAAACAGGAAATAAAATAAAATAAAATAAAATAAAAAAAACAAGTACAGCTTTGCTTTGCATTTTCATGTTTCCAAAAAAGTGTGGATTTTTAGAGGAAGAAAACTGAAAGAGCAGAAACACTGACGGGACAAATGTGAAATCCACCTCTGCAGGACCGAGACGTGAACAAAAAAAATACAGACGTAACAGTTTTATAGAGAATTTGTCAGGCTTCTTCCAAACTTATTTCTCTTTGATTCCTCGGGATCAAAAACTTTGCAACAAACACTGCGGTATGATAACGGAAAGTGGGTCATTTCATTAAAACATCTGGATATCCACACGTGTATTAAGACTTTTTTCCAGAATTTTTAGGAACTTCTTGTCCAATCTGAACCCAAAAATCAAATCATTTCTCTGCATATTTTTTTGCAGGCGGTGTTTTTAAATCGAGGAAGGCTGAAGATTTAACAATCAATCCGAGTCATTGTTAACAAAAGCTGCTTTGTCATCTTGGCAAAAAAAAAAACATCTTCATAAAAGAGAAAAAAGAGCAAATTAACTGTGATTTCAACATGAAATCCGAGCTTAACAGATTTAGTCTTCGCACTGAATACCTGATGCCAACTTTCCCTTTTGTGTTGTGAATCCTGTCCCCGTTCTCTGTAAATCCACAGATGTTTTTTTTAACAGCCTGACACAAACCTCCATCATAACAACGACGACGACGACGACGCTAGAAACACTGCAAAAAATTAAAAAGCATTAAAAGATAATCATGAGAACATTAAAAAAAAAAAAAAAAAAAAAAGTTAAAGAGTACATACACGTGTAAGGCAAATATATCATCTGCTCTATAAACAAAACAAGTAGCAGGGAGCTGTAATCACTTCTCTTCATCTGTCAAATTCACATTTACATTAGTGGAGGAAGAAAGAATCACTGTTTGATATCATCAGTACTCGACACCGTTGTCTGTAGGAAGTGTGACGACTGAATATAACTTCTCCCCACAGCGAGGCGAAGACTTCGAGCTTTGAGTGTGTTTTCCTTGTGTTTTTTTCAGCTTGTTCACGCCGCTACATCTGTACCTGTGTCAGTGTCCATGCCTGTGACTGATGTCTGTGTGTGTGTGTGTGTGTGTGTGGGAAAGGGGAAGAGGTGGCGAGCGCCCGAGGCCGAGCGGACTTCAGTGTTAGCGGTGAAGTCCCAAAAATGTCTGAGCCTCGTCTCCACCCAGAGCACCTGCGACAGAGCACGACGGCCCTCCTCGTAACCATCGCTTCTTCTTCAAGTAATCCAGATTTGATGATTCCAGTCCTGATCGTCGCTATCGTCAACTGATGGATGGATGTCGAAACGGATGGATGAACGGATGGATGCGGCGCGAGGGAGGGGGAGAGAAAGTCAGGAAGCACCCAGAGGGTAGATCATCTCCCTTCCCAACTCTCCATCCCGCTGAAGTGTTTATATCTTTATATTTTTTTGGAGGAGGAGGAGGAGGAGGAGGAGGAGGAGGAGGAGGAGGAGAACCTTCCACCAGGTTGACGTGTTTCAGCACAAAAAGCCACGACTTGCAAACACAGGGAAGAATTACAGGACTTGTAACAGACCGAGTGACACTTGGAAGACAGTTCAGAAAAGGTGACGGAGGGGAGTGAAGGAGGGGGAGAACAGTTTGGCAGACAGAGCGCCACCTTGTGGCCTCTGCTGGAAGCGGTGACCGGATATATGGGTGAATTCAATGCTGTACAATCGACAATAAGGTGGCGGGCACAAGTTAGAAGCAGTAAAACCATTAAAATAAGGCAACTTTCAATGATCGTGTCCACACTGAGGGATTCATACAAGTCTTTTTTTTCCTCTATTTTTATCATTTGGTTCTTTGATATTTTCCCCCTCGATGTCCAGCCGTGAAGTAAATCAAATATTTTGACTGAGAGCACTGGGGGCTCTGCGGATGGAAGTGTCAGTCGCTCGGTTCAAACCACTTTGGTCCGGTTGGATGTCGGGAGCAGCACGGCCTCCTCTTTCAGATGCTCAGTGTTGTTCAAACTATTTCCAAGTCTGCAATCTCACCACATGCCGAAGAAATAATAATCATAAATCTGAGCTCTGGGCGAGGAATCAAATATCTTCCAGCCAGCAGGACAGTGACGATCAAAGAGGGGTCCCAGTGACAGAGAGGGGGGTCGACGTGAAGTGTTAAAAAAAAAAAAAAAAAAAAACATTTCCAGGGTAGTAAATCATCACTAATCCATCCACCGTGTGGACTGGAAATGATTTGTAAAAGAAAAAATAAAGTGTTTGACACCTCATCAGTTTCTTGCCTCATTAAGACAAAAAAAAAAAAATATATATATAATTTTTACTAATTGATAAGCCGTACTAATTGTCTTCTTTACTTCTCAATCGAAATTTGTCGTTGGGGGGGGAAAAAAAAAATATTCTCATGCTTGAATGACGAGCTGGACGCCCCCCTCCCCCCTCCTGTGGCGCAGAGAGAACCAGCGACTTGCAGACGTGGTTGAGTTGATCCGTGTTGGCCGACGCGTTTGGTGGAGTTATTTCAGTGTCTTGGCATCCGGTGCGGGGTCAGCGGCGGGGGCTCTCTGGTTGGTGGGTTTGGCATCATCCTTGGCTGCGAGGCCCTGGGCGGCGGGGGCGGGGCTGGGGCCGGAGCTCGCCTGGCTGTGGGGCCGACTGGAGGGCAGAGAGGGGTGCCGGCGGCGACCGTCCCCGCTGGATGAGTGTCTTCTGCGGCCTCCTTCCTCCATAGGTGGCTGGAAACAAAGATAACCAGGGTGGAGATTAAGATGGTGGCCCGTTTCTTATTAAAGCACAACTTTTAAGAAACAAAAACACAATCTTGACCCTTTTGCACCAAATTAGGTCGAGTTCTTGAACCTGTTCGCTTGTAAATACATGAATAATGTTTAATAAATAATCTCTTAACTTTTATTTAGTGAGCAGCGCAAGAAGTGTTTCAAACACCAAATATGCTTTTCAGATTTAACCTTGTAGATTACATTGTGTCTATTTTGACTGTTTCTGAGTGTTTTCTGAGTTTAAACTTTCAATTAAACATCAGAAATTGGTTGTTAATGCATACTTGTTTTGCGACTCATTTTCAGGACTCAAAACTCTCATGACCTGAGCATTTAAAGGCATGTCTAACTGTGACGTATATTTAAGCGCTGTATAGAGCATCATCTATCTTCACAAATAAAGTAGGTGTCCCTTTTCTTATCCGAAAAGTGAAAACTCGTTCTGGAATGACATTTAATTATTGAGAGAAATGACTCGGATCATAAAAATAACCACTGCTGAACTAAAGCCAAGAGACGAAGGCGAACGAGCCTCCACACAGTCTTCTACTCACATCGATTCTGAAGTCCTCCAGACGTTTGAACTTGCGCAGGTACTCCTGCAGCTTGGGGTCGATCTCCAGGGTCTTGGCTTTGGAGTATTTGAGGAAGGCCCAGAACTTCTCCAGTCCGTAAAGCTGACCTGAGGATGCGAGACAGGAAAGAGCAAAGTTGGACCCAAGTGTTTTAGACAAGCCTGACGCTGGTACCTTCCAGCTGTGATGATGTTTGTGTTAGTTTGTCTCCTCTGATCTGTGCACAATGTGTTTCTCAGGACTTCTCACCAGCCTCGTAGTCTTTTGTGGTCTCCTCCTGGAAGTCCTTGAAGATGTCTGGCCTGAACTTCCTCTCCAGACCGTAGCTGTAGTACCTGAACAGGCACTCTAAACCGTACCTGTGACACAAACAAATATATTGGGGGAAACCATTAGTGAGAACTGAACACCGGAAAACAAAAAGTGAACAGAGGAAATGGATTTGAAGCTGGCTGAGATACAAACCAACACGTGGCTGCGTAAACACCTGCCATCGCCGGTGGAGGCTCTTACCTGTATCCTTCCTTCCCGTCCTCGACCACCAGCTGTCTGAACTCCTCGTACATCTTCCTGTTGAAATGATCTCGCAGGAAAAATGACCAGAAGCGGAAGAGTGTGTTCATCTCCTGGGATTGACCGATTCCCAGCCGCTTCCGCTCTGTGATTGGTCGAGAGGAGAAAGATTGAGTTTACTTACAAGTAAAAAAGATGAACAGAGAAAGTATTTATTCATATTTAAAATAAATGATCACACAAGGAAGAGGAAGACATTTGTTTGTACCGTTTAGGCAGCGCCGGCGGTACTTGTGGTAAACGTGTTGCGTGAAGCCGTTCTCCTTGAGCAGCTCGTGCGATGGGTGCTGGAACTTGGGGAGGGACTGAGGCGTGCAGCCGATGTTACCCAGGACAGGGGTGCCCTCTGACGGGCTGGCGTTAGAGCTGAGAGGGAGGAAGGTGGAGAACAGAGAGTGAGACAACCACAAATAAATCAAATATGTTTTTTCCTGAGCTTGAGGTTGTTTTCTGCAGCGTAACTTTACATTCATAAACAAACTAAGCAACGAAGAGATAACTGAAATTAGATAATGATGTATTGGGACAATAAGGCAATTATTGCTTAGCTTTAAAGCTAATGCTAAATTACAAACACAAGGCAGCATTTTCTTTATTTTCATCACATATTCAGCTGCAATCCTGCTCCATCATATCCCCTTTTGAAAAACGTCTGAAGTTTTGCACAGGTAACATATTTTTGCCATCCAAAAATAAACAAAATATGTCCTGCAGATATTTTTCTTTCTTTGATTTGTCAGAGTTTTCAACAAAAATGACCAAGTTAAGGAGGGGTTTAGGAAGAGTTCAGAGCGGCGAGTCTCACCTGACGGACGCGGTACGGGAGCGATGCTCTCTGGAGTCCATCACCCAGCCGACGTGACACTCCATGGGCGGGTTGGAGCTGTGTCGGGTCTTCCTCTTCCTGGGCGTCTGAAGGGTTACAGAGAACATTTAAATGTTTAGTGGGGCAGTAACCAGCTACACATGTTTACTCAGTGTGTTTTTTAATCCTCTCAAGGACACGTTTCCGTCCTCACAGGGCAGCCATCTTTACCTTGGCATCTACGGGTCGACTTTCCTTCACCACCGGGTAGAAGCGCGGCGTCATGGTCTGGTCCTTCCTATGAGGTGTGCGAGGCGTGCGGGGCGTCCTGGCACTGCGGTAGTTGGGCGAGTCAGGCACGGTAGTGGGGAGCGAGCGAGCTATTGAGGAGGGTTCAGGGGCACCGAACAGTTTGTTCGCCAGAGCGTCTGTGGGGACTGAGGACACGAGGGAAGAGATCAGACACATGCAGATATTGTTTTTTACTTATATTAATGCATTTTATGTAATCCAATTTTATTCAGTAGGTCTCATTTTACATTAATTGTGTGAGAGGTAATATGGAGAAGAAAATGTGCAATGGGAAAGAGAAATATGAGGACAACCTTCTTAAAACTGAGAAGCACCTTCAGTAGTAGTTTCCTTTTTTTTTTTTTAAAACCTTGATTTCTCTCTGAAAATGTGCTTTTGATCAATTTTTGGAGGCAAAAGTCTCCAGTTTTGTTATATTTATTTATTCATTTTTACAGGAAACTAGCAAAGATTAAAGAAAAGTCAGACATTTTCTTTATTTTGAGCATCTATTGTCGTCTTTCCAGTCCTGTGAGCCATTTTATGACCCCTCAGTTTGTCTCAATGTCCTGTGGAGGGGTTCAGACCTGCAGGTTTGGGAACTGGTGCTCTATAACACAATTTGTTCGTTTTGTGTCTTTCTGTTTCATGTGATTTTGTGTGTTTTCGTGTCCTTACTCTGCTGGGGTTTTGGGGGTCCTGGAGGGACTTCCTGGTTGGGGTCGACGGGAGGTTCAGGTGTCAGGCAGTCGAACTCTTCGCGGCTGATCAGGTGGACCTTCTTGAAGTTCTCCACCTCTTGCTGTAAAAATGAAAAGAATGAAACATTAGGCATTGATATGACGACAACTCTGGAGGGAAACTATCTGTCGGTTTTTAGTTTATTGTGGCTTAATGATGGATCATTTTTGCCTTTTAAAGATATCAATAAGCACGTACATACAGGACATGAATTAAGAGTCATTTAACAGAATTTCAGCTCTTTAAATAAACAAAAATAAGAAAATAAAAAAAACATAACAGCACGCTGTACCAAAACTCAAAGAAACTGTTAACACTTGATTCATCACAGACCTGATCTGCATCAATCTGGAGATCGAGATGTAGCAACAAAACATGGCTGCCAAAAACACTCTTTTCACCCTCATGTTCACGTCTCTTACTGATCCGACGCCAACCTGCTGCTTTACGTCACCACACAAACCCTGAACTTTCCACTGTGAACACCTCCTGATAACAAAACGGTAACTGCCGCTCTCCTGTTTTAAAATCTTTCTGTGAAACACACAACAATACTCGTGAACGAGTCCCAGGAAATGTGCGACTCACGCTCGTCCTGTCCCTCCACCAAGTATCCTCGCATCCTCGGCCGTCCATCTTTGCCTCCCCCCTTGCAGCTCGACCCCCCTCAGGCCGAGGCCTTGTATGTGGGGGTTTATTTATAAACAAGCGTCCTCTGTTCCACACGCAGCTGGACGTGTGCTGGCGGGCACGTGAAGCTCCCACAATGAGCACAACAATGCTACAATGGGCAGCGATGACAACAAAACAAAGCAAACTTTCTGTTCTGTGTCGGGTTTCCATGTCCAGAAACAGCTCCAAACCGAAGGGAGTAAATCGACTCATCGTCTGGTCTTGGACAGAAACAGCTCCAATCTGACAGTCATGTAACGTGGAAGCTGTCAGAAGAGCCGGCGTCGAGTTGTGACGCAGAAAAACTCTCTGCTTTTGTTCTGTCTGGGTATTTGGATGACTTCTGGTCATGAAGAGAAAATGTTTTGTATAAATAGCTCTCACACTGTTTTATTTTCCCCCTTTAATTCAACAACTACATTTAGTTTGTGGTTTGTAGCATTTATCTGTTTTTCTGTGTAAAATCAATATCAATTACCAGAAGCTGTTATCTGTACTACTCCATATTACTGGTGTCACGTTATCATTTTCACGGTGCGACACAAAAAGACTTTGGGCGCCCCAGAATTCAACCTGTGGCCCTTTGCTGTGTGCCATCCCCCCTATTTCTGATCCCATCTCCTGTCTTCAGCTGTACCATCAACACAAAGCCATGAAAAAGGCCATAATAACAATAATAATAATAAAATTGAGGCTCCTCAAGTTGTTTGTCTTGCTTTTTGCTGACTGGGCTCGCTCAGCTGTCACCGATTACTTTAGGATTACAAAAGATTTCCAAACTGAGAGCTGATAAATTCTTAAGGATTCAAATACAAGCTGCATGAAGGACAAACATCCTTATAAAATCAGATTTTGTAACATAGTTACGTGTTTCCTGTAAAAACAGGCAGCAGCCAATAGCGCAGAATGTAGGTCAGGCCCCCGACTGGCAGCTTCCAGTGAACACGGCCAGACCGGGACAGAACGCAGCCTCAGAGGAGACGAAGGAAATACAGCGCTGAGGTGGTTTTCTTGCCAGGTTTGGCTTCGGACAGTCCTAAGTCAGCTAACCAGCTAACGGCAGCTAATGTTACAGAACCAGCAGTTAGCGCAAACAAAGCTACCAGTGCCCGTCTGCCAGGAAACTCCACACACCCCGAGCAACACTCTGGCAGCGTTCCTCTTTTTATACATCCATAAAATGAAGACAACATTTATTAGACCAGAAATTAATATTAGCCCCCAAGTGCAGGTTGAGTCATCAACATTTTTGATGAGTTTCCAGGAAGTTAAGAACTCTGAAATACCATTAAAAATACCTACAAAATGACTTTTTTTGGCCTGGTAGTGGCATAAAGCTGAGATATGGAGCAAGACACATGATATCGACTTCATGGGAACTTTAACTGTGTCATTAGTGAGTGTTTAAGGCTTAAACTGAGTCTCTCAGCAGCGATGGTCGTTTCACACAGAGCACTTTCACCTCGATTGTAAATAATCCCTCATTAAAACATGACCTCACCTTGATGGTGGCGTACTCGGGCTCGTACGTGTCGTCCCACAGGTCCTGCTCGTAGTAGAAGAGCCCGTCGTTGATCACCTTGACCAGCTCGCTGGACAGCTTGGAGCGCGACGTGTGGTGTCCCGTGCGGTCGCCGCCCGGGTGCTTCCTCAGGTAGGGCGGCGTCTGCGTCACGATCAAGATCTTGTTGACGTCCTGGTCGTCGATCTCGCCGTCCGTTTCCTCGTCCGACCAGTCGGTGAAGGTGTTACGCCGCCCGTCCATCTGCTCCATCTCCTCGTCGAACATGAAGTCGAGCTCCTCCGGTTCGTCCTGCTCCGCTCTGTCCTGAAACATAAATTATTGGAAAGTGTTAACTGATTGTATGTGTTCACCGTTTGCTTAGTTGCAGTTACTGAATTGGGAAAACTATTGAGAATAGTTTAAAAGACAAACAAGACAGCTGCATACGTGAAAGATGAAATGGCAAATATCATTTAGATCTAGAGGATTTGCTGCTATCCTTCATTTTATATTGTACACTACTAGACTAAAGGACTAATCCAAAGTTGCATATCTAAAAAGAAAACAAAAATACTTCAGCTCCAAAGGTTTTTTCTTGATTGATGAAACGGTTGAACACAATTTCTTGCTCACCTTATTTCCTGTGGTCGCAGGGGAGGTCGAGGAGCCAGGCAGGGGCAGCGGGGAGCGAGCCGAGTCATCTTTGTCCTTCCGCTGCTCCAACGAGGGGGCCTACATCGGTCAATCAACACCAACCACACAGGTGGAGGAGGAGAAGGAAGAGGAGGAGGAGGAGGAGGAAGGGGAGCAAAGAGGTGAGGAGGGGTAGGAGGAGATGCAACGACATGAAAGGTTTAGAATAAGATGAGGAAGAGGTAAACTTATTTAAATTTAGTTCGACACTGAAGAAACAGAAAGGTGCACGTGGCTGCAAAGATTAAATTCACTGTGCTGTAATATCAAAGTACTAAAATATAAAATAACTCATCAATTTGTCTCTCCGGATGCCTTGAGATCTCAGATTTTTATGAAAAGACGTTATTTAAAAAGGTGAATCTTCACTGTAGCTGCTAAGCTAAAAGCGTTAGCACACATCCCATCTGAAGCTGGAGCACAAACTCAGCTGTGTGGCTCCATACAGCTCGTCCAATATGATTCTCAATCCCCAACTGATTTGACATTTTATGTTTTTGTTTGTTTTTCCGGTTGTATTTTTATGTTTTACAACAAGTCTCTGTCTCCTTCAGTTGTTTAAGGAGAATACTGCAACACTGTTTTGCTGTGAAGCTCCAGAAATGTTTTGTGGTCTATGAAACTTCACCAATAAAGCTTCAAGTGTTTCATTGCCGAGATCAGAGTTGTGAAAATGTTCTCTCCATTGATGTTTAGTCAGAGAAGAGACATGAAGAGCTCATCACTTCTACAGCACGACTACACGTTGAATCTGACCGGAAGCAAATCCTGTATTTGTTATCCTGATATAAACACATCGTACTTAAACGATTTATAGATCAGAAGTTTCAGGAATAACCTTGACGTCATTATCAGGAAGATACTTTGATTTAAGCTGATTTTTTTAGAATCTATTTTGTTTTTTTATCATTTTAAAATAAAGTCAACAAGAATTAATCCACTTGTCTATGACTTTACAGCAAAACGTTTCATCTTCCAAGTGGCCTCATGGCATCGTTGTCCATGTGAAGGCACTGGATGAAACACTGAAAATGTGCGTGTGTTGTCCTGAATGTCACCTTCTCTGCGCTGACCTTTGGTCTGGCCGGGGAAGGTCTGGGTCTCTTCTTGACCTCGATCCAGGACTCAGAGTCCAGGTCGGGGAGGCTGGCGGAGAGGCCCTTGGGCATCGTCTTGAGGTTGGAGATGTCTGTATCAGTCTTGGTCTTATGCTTTACTGGTGTGGAGGCTCTGGGAGACCCTGCAGACACATTTTATAAGATGACTTAAAGCAAATATTTAGTTTTTTTTCTTGTGAGATGTGAAAACACAAAATTATGATGCAGAAAGGCGACAAGTCAGGTGGATCATTAAGGTAGAATCGAGGAAGATTCACCTCTGGGCTCCTCAGTCAGCTGTCTCGGGACAAACTCGGGGCAGTTGATGAGCTGAGAGAAGTCAGTGTGGGTCTGGTTCGGCAGGTTCAGACCCGGCAGAGGCCACTTCTCTGGGTCCACCTTACGACGGATCTTCATGTCGATCACTTCCACTTCCTTACTGTCCTTCAAAGCCTGACAGGACAGATGATGGTGAGTCGGTTAAGTCGGTGCAATTACAGAAATACGTAAGATGAATCAGGGAGTGAAAGAAATGTGCTTACTTCCAGAATGATGTTGACGTCGGTGGTGAGGGCCTGCACTCTGTGGAAACTGGCGACGAGTCCGACGGGCAGGAAGCCCTCCTGATCCATCTTCCTGCGAAGGAAGAAGTCCCGCTCCAGGTTGTCCAGGCTGAAGTAGTACTCACTACAGGTGGCAGAGAGACAGCGAAACACATGGTCAACATCATCCAGAATATTCTGACAAATCTGCTGTTTGCTGGGGCTTTTTCTCACTTCTACCTTCATCTGATGCGAACTCAAGAACAAGACACAAGTGAGCGAAACATAAAAAGACGATTAAGTGAAGTGAGAAGCACAGGGCTGCATTAATATGATAGAAAAACACTGCAAACCCACTTGGAGTGTTTCACATGTAACCAAATACCTTCAGAAAAGGAACCACTAATCAAGAGCAGAATATTTGACGGGATTTCAAAGTCTTGGAGTAACTTGATACAGATTTAAACTGAAGGGGGCACCGAGTGCACACGAGGAAGCTGTTAAGCTTCTTCAGTTAGGTGCCAAAAAAAACCTACCGTGTCAACACAACGTGTCTTTATCTGCAACACTGACTGCAACACTGACGGGTGGAGAGGCAAAATGTAGGGGAGAGCTATATTCTTGTTTCTAACATTGTGATTCACGTTGCATGTAAATTGCGATCATGAATTGGAAGTAAAGAAGTGATTTCATGTAACGCACTACTGTCACCCACTTATTCTGTTGTGTGAACAAGCTTGAGATGTCAAACTCTGTGCAACTGGGATTATTTATCAATCAAACTGTTAAATGTAGCAAGAGAAAGAGTATATTTGCATTTATTTTACATTTTAAGTCAATAAGATTCTCTAAACATCTCATTATTTAGCGGCTAAGCTAAAAGCGTTGGCACACTTCTGAAGCTGGAGCACAAGCTCAGCTGTGCGTTAAAATCAACTGGGGATTGAGAATTGGATTGTGGCGGATGAGCTGTATGGAGCCATTTTATGTTTGTTTGCTTTTCCAGTTGTATTATTATGTTTTACAACAAGTCCCCATCTTCTTCAGTTGTTTAGGAGAATACTGCAACGCTCTTTTGCTGTGAAGCTCCAGAAATGTTTTGTGGTCTACGAAACGTCACCTGACTCTTCATCAGCATGTAGGTGAGTAGATAATGGCTGTATTTTCATATTTTTGGTGAACAGTTCCTTTAATTATAGCTTCTCAAGAGGAAGCGCTGACCAAGTTAATACCTGAATGAATAAAGCTTCAAGTGTTTTATATGTTATGTTTCAATGCCGAGATCAGAGTTGTGAAAATGTTCTCTCCATTGATGTTTAGTCAGAGAAGAGACATGAAGAGCTCATCACTTCTACAGCACGACTACATGTTGAATCCGACTTGGAAGTTTGTTATCCTTACATCTGCCTCTTGATGTAGTCCTTCAGCAGGTCCTGATCGACGGAGAAAAGGTCGTTGCTGCTCATGTTGTCGTAGTAGTAGGTCACCGTGTTGCTGAACTTCTGTCCGTATGGTCCGTCTTTCATATCGTAGGACTTGTAGCCGTAGTTGTAGTCATATTGGCCTTGACGGGACAGAAACAGTCAGTTAGATGGACAGACGATACAGTGGTTATCTTTTTTTTCTGATGCTTGTCACCCAGCTACTCATTAGGCCTTTAACTAATGATTATTTTCATTTTTGTTAATTAATTAATGGTTTAGTCTATCAAATTTGCTTCTTTGGTCCAACCAACAGTCCAAATCCAAAAGACTCTGCATTTACTTTCATAAATGACAAAGAAAAGCATCAAATCCTTCGATTTTAGAAGCTGGAACCAGCAAATATTTGATATTTTTGCTTGAAACAATTAACGGATTATCAAAAATAGATGGCGATTGATTTTCTTTCAATCCACTTATCACGGCAGCTCCAGTTTTCACATCTCTTTCTTCACTAGTAAGTATGAGCCAAGTAAACATGAGCTACACGTAGCTAAATCACCCACATTATTAAGCTTCAGGTCGAACCATTGCTGCCAAAAACAGAGCTAATTACGGCAAAATTTGTTTGAATTCAAATTTGAGGAACGGTTGTGGGAAAGCTATCAACTTATTCTCTTAACAAGAACATAAAAAGTAAACTAAACTATAGTTCCTGTAGCTCCTGTGCTTGTGGTTTCAGTCTTAAAGAATGAATGCAGTCACTGAAAAATACAGCATGTGTGTGTGTCACTGTGTAGGAGCGCACGAGAAACAAAGTTAATCTGCTCAGCGTCACGTGATTGTTACTTCAGCGCTGCTGAGAGTCAACAACGTGTCCTCATGGAGACAAAACTGGACGATTCACTCTTATTTCTTCCTCCAAGTTTGTTTGTAATCCTTGTTTGCTTTTCTCAAAAGTGACTTCTCTACCTCAGTCTGGTGAGACGGGTGAGGAGGGAGGAGGCAGCGAACAGAGAGAGTTGAGTGAGAGGAGGTGGGGGCGGTAAGGGAAGACAATATGCAGGAAGAGAGTGAACAACAGGGAGGAGAGAGGGAGAATCCTGCCAAAACCAACACGCCTTCGGGGAAACCTGCTTCTCCTGCTGAATCCAAGGCCTTCCCCTCATTCCAACACTCTCTGGTTGTTATTGCACTTTTACTGTTTTCACTGTAGACTCTGTGGGGCCGGATTTCAGGGACACCAACCACCCAGATTGAGAGTCAGCTAAACGACAGCCAAAACTTCACAAAACTGGACAGTTGTTCATAGTGGATGGAAACTATTTTGTCAAACCTGCTTGGTTTAGTCAGGCGCGGTATAAAACTTTTAGGTTAGAGAGTATTTTAAAGAGTAAGTTTGACATTTTGGGGAATATGAAAACCCCTAGCCTGACCCCCTGAACACAAGTTTGAGTGATTTTAAGTTTTTTTTGTTGAATCTTTAGCTTCAATGCTGAGATCAGAGACGTGTAAGTTCGCTTCATTGATGTTTAGTCAGAGAAGAGACATGAAGAGCTCATCACTTCTACAGCACGTCTGCAGGTTAGAGCTCACGGGCTAAATGTTACTGAGAGATCCTTTCTTGCAGATCTGTTGTACTGGCAAAAACTGAACTGGTACTATAAGGTTCAATTGGTGACAGATGCACAAGCAACAGTATCGCTTCAGGAAACGAGGCTGACGACCACATAACACAGACAAAAAAAAAAGTTCTGTTTTTTTTTAAACCATTTCTTGAGACAGAAGTGAATGCAAAAGACTAAAAATACAACGTAACCACAGGTTTTCTGTCCGTCCACATACCTCTTGCACCACCTCTGCCTCGTCCCCGGCCTCTTCCTCTCCCACGTCCGCGACCTCTGAACCCTCCGCGGAACGGCGCTCCCTCGCTCTTCACGCTGGACACCTCGTCGTGGTCGTCACGCCACTCGCGCTCGTACTTTTGACTGTGCCAGTCTGCAGGGAAACACACAACCTCTCCGTCAGAACAAAAACAACTAATATAAACAGGAGTTTTGATGCAAACAAAAGTTGTGAAAGGAAAAGGGAACCGTCAGTAACTGGAGATAATCCCGTTCTGCCGAAGGACGTTATTTTAAACTCATAATCGTATGCACCTCAACAGATCAGACATGAGATGCAGAACACATTTCGGTTCCTCAGTGAAGAAAGAGTTATTTATACTCTGTACATTTGAAAGAGCCGAGCTATCAAAGCAGAAGTAGCAGGTTAGCAGGAGCACATACACTTCTCTCCACATCCTGCTGCTGAGTCATGCATGCTGTCTCAACCGATGTGTACCAATAGGTTAACAGCTACACATGCAGCAACACTGACACATCCAGAAGTGCAAATTCAAACCTGCTGTCACATGTTAACACAAATCAAACGGAACAAGCTTTGAAAAACATCCTGGCATTTAAAGCCGCCACCTGCAGTAAGAAACCTGAACACGTGCTGCATCACTGTGATGCCAACGCACAGTGATGACATCACAGACTGACCTCTGAGGTCGTTCCTGGCGTTGGGAGGCAGGCGGGGGTTTTCGTTCTGTCTGCTGTTGTTCCTGGAGGCCGAGCGCTCCCTGGGACCCTCGGACTTCACCTCGATCATCAGGGGGACCCACTTCTGCTTGTTTCCTGTTTGTGGATGCACAAGGATTCATTTAGTCATTAAAGTAGATACAGAAGACTTCTTTTGCTTTAACTTGTCATTCTGAAGTAAAAGAAAGGCCTGCTGATTGCACAGTGTAATGGCAAAGGAAGCCATTACACAACCAAAACAGGAAGAGGCATTGTTTCACCCAGTCACTATCCCCAGGTAACAGCGGAACGACTGGAATAACTGTTAGGAGGAGGCAAAGAAGGAGAAGACAGAAACCGAGGTAAAACAAGAGTGAACGGACGGGAATTCACTCAATGGAGAGCGCTGGTGTTGTGTCAAAGTGTGATGCCCCGCTGATATGTGGCACTCGAGACGGTTAAAACCGACATTATTCTTACTAGATCTGTAATAAAAACACAACTCTGCCTTTTCATAGACCCAACGTCGGGCTTTCTCGGTCAAATTAGGATTCTTGCTTTTAACAGTAGCCAGGCTGTTAGTCGCAGCCATGTTGCTAACGCCGTCTGTGCGACAGCAGCGCCAACATTAATACCACAGGGAAAGGCTAGCAGGAGGAATTTGAAAAATGTGTCCGTTTCTGCTTAAACAGCTTAATCCAGTTTTGGATCCTGAAAGTAGGCTGCAGGAATCGCCTCTAAACTTTTCATTTCTTTCACTTTTTTTGCTCCCTTAAAGGCAAAATTTGTATTGGAAAGATATTAGCATGGTAAGGTGAACCTTTGGCAATAATGTAGTTTATTTTCTGCCTTAAATGCCTTTAAACTTTATACATTAAGGCATTTTTCTGGGCAACAATCTCAGGGTCAACAAAACAAACAAAAATCTTTATGGCTTTTAAGTAAAAAAACTAACCAGTGCTGTGTACTGTGGACCTTTGTATTGACAATGTGAAGGGAAAGGTTGGCTTGTTACTTTGAGGAAAACATTCATTATTATTATTATTATTATTCTCTTTTTCCCAATCTAACGAGGAATCAAACGCCTACTGGGTGATTGTTTGGCTAGAAAGGAATAAATACTGAAAATAAAAATGCCAGACCTTTCTAATCTCGTCTTAAACACAGAGAAAGGAAGCCACGTTGCCTTCAGGATACAGTGACTGGTAAATTCCCAGTTGTCCACTTTCAACATTTTACCAGCCAGATGGTTTTTAGAGGGATACAGCAGCAACTTAATGAGCTACATGGCAGCTGATTTTCACACCATTAATGTGTCAAATGTGCAACATCAGTTCAGAAAAATTGGGATCATTACTGCAAAGTCTAAAACTTGTGTAACGGCACAGAGTCTCCTGCAGTACCTCTGCCAACCAGCAGGGTGCATCAGTGATCCGCTGTTGAAAATAACAGCTGGTTGAAGGGGTGTTGTGTGATTGTGTGGGTGAGTGTGTGACAGATACCACATGCAAACGGGAGAGAGGGAAATGACAGCCAGTTTTAAGTGACGTGGCCCTGTGTCTATCTGCAGACTGAGTAGGTGAGAGAAGGAGGGAGCGGATAAAGAGAGGAAAGCACCGCAGTAACAGATATTTTTGACAGCAGCAATGTGGAGAATCGCATTGTGGAATCACTCAAACAGCAAGATGGCCGTCCAAAAAACTTCAGACCTGCTCAAAATCCTTCCAGCAGCAGTCCAAAGTCACACCGTTGATCATTTGTGTAGTTAAGGAAGCTTCGATGACAGGTTTAAGGTCTTTATCTCACAAGTTTACAAGCAATTTTTGTTTGTTTTGGCTTCATGCTGAGATCAGAGTTGTGAAAATGTTCTCTCCATTGATGATTAGTCAGAGAAGAGACATGAAGTGCTCATCACTTCTACAGCCCGTCTGCAGGTTAAATCTGAATACAACTCCAGTCAACGTGAGAAAGAAATGATTTCACTGACTTAAACTAAACGCATAAGGATTTAAGGAAAAAAACACCTTAACTGGGATATCTTGCACGCACATTACAGCCTGGAGAACATGTATCTCTATTATAAATGTACAGTATTTGACTAAATCTCCATTTTACATAAACTATTTGGTTAAATGTGGCTCAGAAACGGATGTCCGCTCTCTCTGTTATTGATGATGCTTTAAAAGGTCAGCACAGTATGTTTCACAAGAGTGCTAAAGCTAATTGAGTCCATGCGTCACTGTATCCTTTATTTCACAGTTTCCAGGAACTATAAATTATTTTTTCCAGGATAAAGTTAGCCATAACATTATCAACTAATTGGGACCTTTTTGTGACCCAAAAAAATAAATAAATAAATACAACAGACAGATGATGAAGTGAGACAATACCACAGAAACCAACCAAAGTCATGACTGGACTGTTTTCATCCTATTTTCAGAAGTGTTTGAGGAGCCAACAATAATAAATGCCCCTTTAGCACGTACTACAAAATGCTTGAAGAGGCAAAAAGTAAAATTAAATTAAAAAAATGCAGATGTGGTCCAGGCTGTTTTTGCTCACACATGTGTGTTTCCTTTAGTCAGAAATCCTCTGAATGGCTGACATTTATTAAAAGCTCTAACTAGGTCCAATCTTAAGTGTACTTCAGTCTTAAATTGTGTTGTTTACAAGCTGAAGTTTGGCAGCGACATTCACCTTTTTTCCTCGGCCCGTTCTTCTGGGAGTCGTCGTCGCCATTCTTCTCCTCTCCGGAGTCGTCCGACTTGGCCTTCAGGTTCTCCTTGCTCTCCTCGATGATCTCCCTCTTCTCCTTCGACTCCTTCTTGGTCATTGTTGTTGTCTTCTTTGGACCCTGGAGGACAAAACAGGTTGAAAAAGATAAGATTTAGGTCAGGTCCATCAAAGAAGACTTTAAGAGCTGTTCAAAAAAAGGGAAGAATCAAAGGAGATTTCACAAGAAAACTTCTCTGGGTGACATTTTCACAGGAAACCTGAAACTGGCTAAAACTAGTGCCACAGATACAATTTTACATGCTCACATATTCATACGTTATTTTCTGAGTGCAATCTGATCTCAAATCCTTTTTTTTTGGCTGTTGTTGTTGATCGTTTATGTTACTGATGGGGCTTTGAACGTCAAGTGAAAGCCTGAGATCCCAACTCTAAAAGTAGTCGACCAATTTGGGGTTTAATTCAGTCTACAGCTGCTCAGCCCAATGCGAGTTTCCAAGTGACTTTAGGCGTTTTTGTGGGATTTTTTGGCTTCATGCTGAGATCAGAGTTGTGTAAGTCCTCTTCATTGATGTTTAGTCAGAGAAGAGACATGAAGAGCTCATCACGTCTGCAGCAATGTCAGCAAAGTTATGATTTTATTGCTTTAAACTAAAAAAAAGTTATCCGATTTTAGCTTAGCGATGTAGCTCGCAGGCACTGTGGAGTTATGCTAGTCATGTCAAGCTTTGGATTTCGTAGCATGCTAAAGTGGTGGGCATGAAGCTACTTGGTATCCAAAGAGTTTTAAAGGTGCTGCTTTATATTTAAGCTTGTCCAAAACCATAAACTTTTTGCCTGTGACATTTAGCGTCGGTCCAAGTCATTCAGCATGATATCGTGTACAGTATGAAGCCAGTAAATGCATATTCAAGACTTTTGTTGGTCCTTTTGAAGCGAGTCAGCCGGAGAATATGTTATCAGCCAACTCAGACTTCATGTTAGCTTAAGTAGCTAGCTGGCTATGGCTGATTAGTTATAAGTTGCTAACCATAGTGGTGATTTCATCCAGCTAGAAATTAGAAGCTTCTTCTGTCTTCCTCAGGGAAATCAAGGACCTTAGCGAACAGTCGACTGTGGCTGTGTACTTGATTAAAGCTGAGTCACTCCTACGTTCCCAAGGTCCCACGTTCCCAGGGTGCTAAATTCCCAAGGTCCTATGTTACTAAGGTTAGAGTTATGAGCTGGACAAAAACAGGAGGGTTCGTGTTTGTCAACGGGAATATAGGACCCTAAGAACATAGGATTTTTGGGAACATAGTATATTTGGGAACATGTGACCCTGGGGAACATAGGGCGCTGGGAACATCGCTGTGCTCCTGATCAGAGCATATATAGGACTTAATATAACATTTTACAACAGTGACTGCTAGCGTTTATATATTTTAGTAGGAAACAACTGACACTCATAACAGTAAATGTAGCATTCATAATCTATGATAAAAGTGTAAAATTAAATAAATCTACACCATACCCAACAGTCTAGTTTGTAGAATATGTAGAATGAGTATATAAATATATTCTGACATTCATAACTAGATGTTTTATGTTCACATCAATCAAACCATTCGAGAGCATTTTATCAATTCAAGTTGAACGTGTGAGCACAAACCTCCTCAGGGCTACAATAAAACTGACCGGGACAAAGTGGACTTTGCATGTGGTTTATAATATTCATTGTCCCGACTTTTGTTCAGTCTCATTATAATGTTTGAGTGCAGCAGAGCAACACGAGTACAAGCACTCTCCTCCAGTCGAGCCTAACGAGCACAGGGTTGAACACGAATTGCCTTCGCTGGTTATCTTTCTGCTCGCAGAGCTGATATCTGACTTCATTCAAATCAAACAGAATTCAGCCGCTCATCCCTGCTACGGCGGCTCAGCTATCAGCAACACACATTATCAGCAAAGTTTGACACTCCTGAGGGGGTTTGCATACGAGTCATGCAAAGCGTCTGACTCGAGTTACCAGTTGTACGACACACTTCAAGCCCCAAACCATTCTGCCCACATACACACAGCCACAAACCTTGACGCGATCAGCCAGCCTTTGAGGAATCATATCGCAAACTAATCTCATCACAAAATGTCCCACTTCAAACATGCACTGTGGCTTTTAACAAGATATTAACAGTGAGTGTCAAACAAAAAGAGGAGGCACAAGCAATTCTGTTACACTTTCAGACCTTTAGAGTTTCAAAATGATGCGATGAGGCTGGTGGAGAGATGATTTTAGGAAGCTGAAGGAGCATGTATGAAATCTAACTGAAGTATGCATCTGTTTTGATCGTAGGCAGTAATTAGGGTTAAATATGTTGACATCTGAACCGAGGTTTCGAACATCTAAAACAGCGTGTCGGTGAAGAATTTAGGACGCTAGTAAATTAAGCTAATGTCAATGAAGACAGTGAAAAAGCCCAGCTATCTTCAGCAACAACTTATACAACTAGCTAATTAATTACATCAAGATGTGGATGAAGTTGCAGATGCCTCACTTAAGGTTTTGCCATTCATAAAAAGGTTTAACGAGCCCGGCGCCGGCTGCAGGCAGACTAACATCAGCCGAGGGAGCTGTTCAGACTTGTTGCATGGGTCGCTCTTTCTCTTCCTTTCTATACGTTAAAGATGCGATACGAGGTGTTGAAATTTGGCACCGTTTGATTTATTGTGAATTGGTACTTGGTAGGACAGAGTTCAGTACCCAACCCTAGCAGCAATGCTTCTGATCATTGCCCTTCTTACTTTTGGTTGCTTGCGGCGTTAAGGCTGATAAAATGGGTCATAATGACATGTTTTCATTGTAAAAAACATTTATTGTTACTGTATTCTTGATTTTGATGGTGGTGTCTTGCAAATGGACAGCTGCTGTTAAATAAAAGGACCACAGTGGAAACAAGTTTTGAACTTTTGGACTATTGAGTAATCCTTTAAATTTTGTTGATGTGTCACCCGGTTTCCCTTCTCTCCAGTTTGTGTGTCGAATCACTCCTCTGAATAATGTGCGATGAACGCAGCATTGAGATGACTAAGCAGTGCTAACATTTGCAAGCTAGGCTAACTGGCTTCCACTTCCTGCATTCTTTCTGGAAAAAAAAAAAACCTCATTAACACGACACGTCCTCCCGTTTGTTGTAAAAAAGGACAGGAAGTTTGTGGTTTCCTCCCAAAGAACTGAGGAGAATCTAGTTTTCAGATCAACTGACTATAATGTTTCTTTTCTTTGTGTAGGTGTTGAGTTTTTAGAGGTTAGAGGAATCATTTGTAGGCAGGCAGGCTGCAGGTTTCATAGGCTGCAGGTTGAACTTACAGTGAATCTCCATGAGTCTTTGACCTGCCTGACAGTCGGCGGGCAGGACACGGTCCGTGTCACTGCCTCCATCTGAACAGAGGGAGGGAAGAGCAGTTTAGAGAAGACAATGAGATGGACCATGATGAACACACACACACACACACACAGTATGTAGGACATGTACACATACTAAGCATGAATGAAGAGGCTCAACTGCCTAAGCAGCTTAAAATGGTTTTGAGGAGGGAGTTTTATACTTCAGAGTTTGGGGACTTTTTCAGGCCCTGAAGTGAATTCAGAAGTTATCAGGGAGTCTGTCCATGCAGTTATAATCTGGCTATTTTTAGTTATGATAGAGTGAATAAAAACCTAATTATTGCCTCTTTAAAAGCTCCTCTGAGGGCATTACACTTCTTCCTTTTGCCGTCAAACACAGGAAAGTGGATGCTGCACAAGCTGTGGATAATAAGAAGCATCTGCTGCGTCCACTGAGCTCCCTCTGGGCTTTATTAAGTACATTCTGTATCATCTCAATGGTTACATGGCTAATATTGTGTCATTACATCTGCACAGACAAACATTCTTATTATTTTGCTTTCGATTCTGCACGGATGAGAATAAGAGCCGATTGTTTTGAGGGTGTGAAATGACAGAAGTGAACCGTTAAAGCAGACGACTGTGTTTAAAGCTCAGGTGTGAGAGGTGGAGTGCGTTTCCTGAATCGATGAGGCGATGTGGCGTAACGGCTGAAGAAAATGTCGACAGAGATGTTGAGATCAGAGGGATGCTGATTCATTCTCCCACCACAGGAAGGTAATGATGAAGCTTCGGTTACACTTTCACAACCGGAAATTAAATGATCCTGAACACGGCTGCAGGTACAGAATGAACTACCGACCAACTGAGGCGGTCTAAACTACATGGATTATCTTTTCACTCCGGACACAAAGCAGACAACAAAATGAGGCGGTAACTGACGAGACAAAAAAGACAAATAGCTTTTGTTACCAGCTACAAACACACGAGTCTATCCTGCAGCACTGCAATGAACTGAACGCAGACATGTTATGGTGTCCTTCCCCCTCAAGGTTTCTACAGGCATCACTTAAAATTAATGCTTTATAAGGACATTTTCAGGATAATTTATTACTAATCCTTTAACCTCTTTTTTATTTCAAGCACTGCAGGCGAGTTTAAAGGTATAAAGTATATATATGGCCCCCTGGAGAGGCAGGTTTTAGGAGGGAAGATGGTGAAGTAAGTGCAAGAATGGAGAACACAGACGGTGTTTAAAGGTTTAAAGATTTGTAACATCAGAAATGTGGATTTTCACAGAGAAGAGCTCGTCTCATTTAGATAATATACCAACTGAAGTTAGATAAACTATCTGTGGAAAGTAAAACCTCATACATCAATATATAAGACTAATGACTTTTAAGGGCTTTTTAAAATTTCTTAAACAGGATTTAAGACATTTCAAGGACTCTTCACAAAACCTGTTTTTAACGCCTGCGTGCAGTAAATAAGGGCGGACACGCGTCTTTGCACGAACACAAACCTGCTGCCACTTATTGTTCGACAAAGCCAGCTGGTGGAGAAGGCAAATGTTTGACTGTAAAGACAGAAATCGTGCCGACATAACGAGGAGAAAGTCAGGTTCGGATTGCTAAATCTAACTTAATGCCACGTGCAATGAATGAATTTCTGCACAGTATTCGTTTCTTGCAAAAATTCATTTTTAAGTAAAGCTGAGGTGAATGTGACGCGTCACCGAGAGGGAATTTCATACTTAAAAACTAATGTTCGAGTTGCCTCTTTGATATTTTAATTTAATTTAATTAATTGATTACTCAGTCTCGGGCTGCAACTAACAAACATTTTCATCATCGTTTGATCTATTAATCTATTTACTCAATTAATCTGCTACTTGTTTTGTCTATTAAACAGTGACAAATATTATTAACTTTCAAATGTCTAATTTTGTTCAATCAACAGTCTAAAATCTACAATCAAATGACAGAAAAGCATCAAATTCTCACAGGTGAGAAGCTGAAACCAGCAAATGATTGATGATTCATCAACTAACAGGCTAATAACTGTTGCAGCTCTAATTTAACCGTGTCAAAATACTGAAAAATGAAAACGATAGATTCCCAGAGCCCGAGATGATTATGGTAAGACTTCTTTTTCCAAATTCAAACTTGTTCACAGTTTACAATAATATAAAACAAAGCAAATCAACCCGAAGCTGAACCCAACTTCTGTTGATTAATAAGTCTACAGGAGCAGATTATCTACGCTTCATGTGTGCTGGTGTTGAGATGAACTGCACTACAATGCATCTTTCTTCTCTGCTGCCAACTCGACACAACAGGAGATGATTTATAGACACAGCTGTCACACCAACATGCCTCTCGAACGCGTTTTATGCTTTAAAATGTTTGTATCCGCGCTCACCTAACTTATTCAAGTAACAGAATCATCATCCAGATAAATATACTCTCAATGGACTCATTTTAAACTGTAAATGGTAGACTACTGGGTATTTTATTGCATGAAATCTAAGGTTTGGCTTCAACCACAGCACCAAACTCTAAAGCACAAAACCCTGCAATCAAAAACCCCTCCTTTATCAAACTTCGGTGTCTATTTCCCGGCGTGTATAATCTGAGGAATTCAGCGATTGATTTACAGCTTTAAATGTTACGTGATGGACCGTGAACTCCAGCCCCCCTAAGAATAGCAGCAGCACCGATCCATGAGTGGTTTAATGACGGGGATCCCTAAAAGGACATCCCTTCCCAGGCCTTGGCCAGCGTCCACAGACTCCACCCCCCTCCCCACCTACGATTTTCTGCCACCTGACCCGCCGGTTATTCCTGGCTCTGATGATGTGACCCACATTTTCCTGCTCGGGGATACGCTCTCTCCCGCATGTACTCTCAGACCTGGCTGCCTAAAATAGGGGAGGTTAGACGGGTCGCTCTCCCGGTGACACACTATCACCCAGAGATCAGGAATAGAAAAGGTCACCGAGGGGTGATTAAATGCTGTTGCTACTGTAAGGCGACACAAATTAGATGCATCCCCCGTCGGACCGACAGCTGTAGGGGGGGGGGGACGAGGGATATAGGGGAGGGGGTCAGTATGTTGGATGTAGGGTGGACGGGTGCTATGGACACCTGAACTGAGCGGGTCTGGACTGGAAGTAGAGCTCAGCTCGTATGTGACAGGTGTTAAAGGCCGAGACCTTCTTTTGATTTCTCCCTGAACCCAAACGGTCCAGAACTTTCTGTCCATTCGCCTCAAAGAGCAAACGGTTATTTAACAGGCTGCAAATAAGGATTATTCTTTATCGATTAATCAGATGGTTGTTTTTTTGTCAGTAACTGGTTAACCACATGATCAACACAATGTCTAAAGAATGTGAAAAAGTCCAACACGACATCTTGAAATGTTCTTTTGTTCGACCAACAAAGCTGAAGATGTTTATTTTGATTAGATCTACAACAGTTAATCGAAGACAATTGAATTCAAACTAGTTTCATGATCGTTAAAAGTCCATTTTCAAGCAAAAATGTCAAACGTGTGCTGGTCCAAGCTTCATTAAATGTGAGAATTTACTCTTTTTCTTCGTCATTTATGACAGTAAATGAAGACACTTTGGGTTTTGCACTGTTGGCCGGACAAAAGAAGCAATCTGAAGACTTCACTTTGAGCATTTATCACAATTTTTGACATTTTATACTAAACAATATGTATAGTAATTGTGAAAATAATCAGCAGATTAATCAATAATAAAATCCTTATTGGTCACATCCTTCAGGAGAGGAATGTTTTGTTGCTTGAAAAGTGAAACTTGATCATCTAATCCTTTCAGATAAGAAATGAAAATGTCCAGCACACTTTACCAGAGCCCACGAAGACATTTTCAAACACAGTCCAACAAAGATACTCATCAACAATGAAACTTAATATAGGAAAACTGTCAACTCTTAAAAATTCTGCTAAGCCGGAACCAGAAAATATTCACTTTATAAATATCTTAAACGCCTATAAAAACATTTTCTGTTAATTTGTTTCTGTCAATCCATTAATCATCTCAACGGTTACATTTGCGGTTCAAGGGACAAATTATCTGAAGTCAAAACTGGAACTGAGCTCGGAAAGATCTAGATGTTAATGGATAAGACTACAGACCAATGCATTTAAAAAAACTCCCCAAGTCATATTTATGATGAACAGTGAAACGTTTGCCTTTATTTACAGCTTAAACCTCTTAAAACTAAGATTTAAGCTGAATAATGCCACTTTTTTAACTCCTGTTATCTTCTTCTCCTTTTCCAATCTGTTGATAGTTTGATGGTTGAAAAGAAGAATACCTGATTGCCATTGTGTGTGTGATTATTCAGAGTGCTTCATTCAACAACTGAACTCATCTCTGTGAGCTACTGATTGGATAACTTACCCAACATCTGAGTATTTACTCAATGGATTTGATAACGTGTCAACGCAGCTGACAGGTTGAGTATACCAGCAGTAAGTGAGACATTTATATCCATTTAACAGGAAGGATTTCTAACATAGTTTCTACAGTTCTTCTCTAAGATAACTGAGTTGAAACATTTTCCCTGATCACTGCATTGAGGTCGGCCATCTTTGTATTGTCTCCAAACTGGCGGAGAGGTCCTGCCATAGTGGTGAGCCTGGACTAACTCTATCCTTTAAATAAAGAAACATGCAGTCCAGAGGACACGGTCGGCCAGCAGCAGCAGCAGCAGCAGCAGCAGACTGCTCTGTCTGGACTTGCTGTTTAGCTGCTGTGTAATTACAGCCACAACCACTAAAATACCTATTGTAGGAAACTAAACACATCCACAACAGCAAAGCGGAGCAGGACAAGCTGAGCTGCTCCTTCTGGTTGGTTGGTGATGATTATAATTTGTGACTTGAAACTACTAAGATGCTCTTTGTACAAACACCAGCGTCTGTTTCTCACTCTCTGTTGTCGGCCGTGTTGAATTAGTCTTTTAAATCTTGTTTCTGACTGTTATAACCTGAACAACGGAGGTCTTTCCTTTCTTTTTCTGTCTCTACCTGCTCGCTGTCAATATTAAGGATTTTTTGCCGCTTGTTTACACTTAATTCTGTACGAAAGCAGCGAGTCACACATCCAGTACTGTACAATCTCCTGCAGACAAAACGGTGACAGTAGTTTCTAAGTCCTATCACACGAATCACAATCAAAGTATTGATATGTAAACAGTTTTAAATGCGAACCTAGTTTCATGCATCTGTCCCAAGGCACAAAGCTTGAGAACTAATAATCTGAACGACAGATCAGCTGTGTTTAATTAAAAGGTCAAACTTGGCCAAGTTTGTAGCTAATCTCAATGTATTTTTAGGTCAATGCGACTGCTTCAATGAGAGCAGGTCGCAATTATCAAGGTTGGCACCCAGCTAACGTTATGTAGTGAATAACAGAGCTGCTAACGCTGGTTAGCTAACCTCACTTACGTGACAGACCAATTGTCTGTCGCCTCAGAATATTAACCCCGTCCTCATAAAGCACCCAGTAAAATTCATCCCTACTGCTGTTGATGAATTTTCGTTCCGGTTTTTGACTCGAACAGTGAAGTTAGTTATTTTTCTTGGCTCTTTTTCCAGCACTTGGCCAGGCTGCAGAGCCCTGCCATTGTTCTTCAGAGGTAAAAATAAAATGTTTGAACTGGGGTAAGGGTTATCCCTGCAGCAGGACAAAAAAAAAAAATATTCCAGTATCTAATGATGCGTCTTCCTTATATGTGTTAAAAAACATTTATATTAAAATCTGTTACTTTTGCTTCTATTCAAACAAATCTGTCCAGTCAAATGTGATTTGAGCGACTGTCAACGATCATAAATAACTGTACTTGACTGTTAGCTTGAGGGTTGTGGTAGCTAGCAAAGCTACGTATGTCAGCTGGTCGGCTGCACAGGTGAGGGATGGAAACGTCCTCTACAGCTCAGTTTCTCAGCTAAGTCACACCAGCTTCTGAGGATCCAACCAAATCTCAAAGATATTATTTAAGAGGATGAAGACGCTCCGACTTCTGCTTCACTCTGACCGTGAGAATCATTTTTACTCATAAAGTCATAATGCTGAGCTCAACTTATAAAATCACACACAGTCCGCCTTATACACCTTGATTACAAGCAATACAATGAATCCCAACCAGGTCCAGAGGCACTACTAACGCAGATCGCTCTTACGGATTTAAATTTAAAAAAGTATATCCCCTCTTATGTGTTCTCTGCAAGAAAAGGATGTTGTGTAGCCTCTAAATGCAACTATTCCTGTCAAAGCATTGAGTCAAACAGACATAGAAAGGTGTCCGGTTTGGATGACATCGGTGTGTCATCCCTCTGCAGCTAAAATCTACTGTTGTACAGTGAAAACTGCTGCTGCAAAGACGCTGACAGAAGTCTGAGCACATGTGGAACAAAATGTTCATCCTACAAACGATTTCCACACTTTCACAGCTGATTGAACATGTGAGTGCATGTATGGTGAACTCGTTAGCTCCACTGCAGGAACCGTGAAACAGCTCAATAGTCTTGAACTGTAACAGAGTCTTTTGACGACAGACACAACCTTTCATTTCATCAGTGTGTCCGCTGCACGTCCATCAGCCTGTGACTCAACACTTCTCAAAAACAGACACCACAAACCTGCATGTCTTTAGTAGCGATCTCCCCTGGGGTCGGCCAGCTGTTGGCGTCGGCAAAGTCTCCAACCTGAGCAACAAATTAAAAACAAAGCTGAATTAAAAAAAGGGAGTGTCACAGAAACTGTTACAACAGGTTATCTATGAGGACAGCTTATATCAAACACTGTCACAGTGTGGATTTTACAGCTTTACTGCATACTAAACCTAAAACTACAGCAGAAAGATATGAAAGAGTGTAAACAAAAGCTCATCTTGGCGAAAAAGGCTGCTGGCCCTTCTGCACATTCAAACAGTCAACTGAATAAGTCAACCCCGTGTCTCATCCTGTGCAGAAATCTACATTACGACACTTTCTCATCTTCATTGTTTTTCTAACTTACCCGCTGCCAACCCTTATTATCTTAAGCCGTGAATTGCCTGTGATTTTGTCCGTTTGTGTCCGTCGTTACGACCCAAAGGTGTCATAAAAGTCTGCGGTCAAGGTGTGGTTAACAAACCGAGGAGTACAACTGCAGAGTGTCTCCCAACAACGGTAGGAAGTTGTGAATGGCACGCTGGAGGGGAAGAGTTTCTCTGTTTTTATCTAACCGGCCATTGGCTCACCAGGAACTAACATTTGCATTCCAGGAAGTGTGAAGGGAGGCTGATACACAGCTTCAGGCACGACAGATAGATATCAGCAGTGTGACTGTACATACTGTCACAGTACATAAATAAAATGAATGTTTATCAGCCGAGTAACTGGAAAAAACTGAACTTCTGAAGCTGTTTGTTGTTTTAAAACCAACAGAAAGGAAGCGATTACTTTCTCATCCGCAAGTAAACACGTGAAGGACGAAGGATCTTTTTATTCCTTTTACTGTTCTTTATCTATTAATCTGTTTTTGATTCCTCTGATGTGATTTAGTCTTATCATCCTTTTTTGATGTTATTCTTTTATTTCTCTCTTCATCTGCATCGCTTTTTTTCTGTGATTTTGCCCGTTTTATCACTTTTATTCATTTTACTCATGTTGACATTTTGTGTTTTGCCTTCTTGGTTTAACTTCACTTTACTATTGAGTGTTTATTTTATAATAGTTTCCTACTTGTCTCTCAAAGCACTTAATAAAAGGTGCTTTATAAGTGAACTTTATTATTATTATTACATTGTAAATACACAGTGTTATTCAAAATGTCGCCTTTTGCAGATAAATCCATAAATCTGCAGCTTTTCTCCTAAAACACTGACAAATAACATTAAAATTAGAGTTCAGACTGATAAAGGATGCACAAATTAGCAGTCACGGTTTCTTTTTATTTTATTTTTTACTTGGACCTTTGATTTCATTACTACAAGTTAATCCTCTGTGAACAAAAAACCTCATAAAAGCACCAAACAGCTTCAGTGAAACTGCTGATCTCTGGTTAATTTTGCCAATGAAATGAAAAACAAAATACTGTAAGTAGGAGGATAGGTTCAAGAACGACTTTTAAAAACTACCAACTACATTCTACGGAACAAATTTTAATATTTTGATCACCGATTGTTTTAAAAGCACCAAATTTGACTCTGAAGAGACGACATTATGAGCTACGTGAGCTTTGTGATGCTTGAAATTGGACTGATGTTAAATCTCGCTGCATTATTTTTCCCTTTCTAGTTTATTCTGTCTTCAGTTTTTAACCCCTCTCTGTCTCTATACAAAGAGGAGCCATGTTGGTGCCATTAAGTCCGTCTTATGAATCCTTTAATAACCATAACACACAGACAATATTACCTTTCCTCCACGTCTGGCTTTGGGGGGGTTGCCTGCTCTCACCACCTTGGCCGGGCCGGTAGACTCTGTGGAAACACATGAAGACGGTCGACATTACAACCAGCTCTGCATACACAAACACAGATCCTCTTTAAAATGAGGAGAAACAACAGATTCCCAAATTAGTTGGAGTTTGGTGTAATGATTGTGATAAAAATCAGCTGAACAGACAAAAGAAGCACGAGACCTTCTGTCTCAGTTCAGCCCACATGTGCCGACCTGCTCGTCTCAGTTTAATTCATTTGTTTTCATTATCTTTTCCATTTCTTATCTACCTGTGCAGGTAGGCTCTTGATTAATGATCTGCCTTTATTTGGCTTTTACTTTAAGTCTCCTTTGCTTCACTTGCAGCATCATTTTCAGATAAGCTTTCTCTGCCCCGTCATTACTGCAGCCAGTAAGATCGACGACAACGGCCGCTCATTTCAACAGACAAACAACCGTAAGATGGTTAGAGGGGAGGCACTTTGACTCAATGTGGGGAGAGAAAATGTCCATAGACCACAGAAACACATCAGTGAAAGTTACAGTCAGCAAGAGGAAGGAAAGTCTGGTGGATCAAAACAATAATTCAAGCAGGCACTTTGTGTAATTCAATTCAAGAATGTTTAAAGTGATTTATGGATCATTGCGTCTATAAAACGTTAGAAATCACAACACGCAGAGTTTCCTCTCACTTTATTCAAAGAGTGGTGGAGCGCCAGAGTACAATCATCTCCACCACAGCTGGATAAGATAAGAAACTGAATATCATAAACACAAACAAAAATAAGACCCAGTGCATAGAAGAAGCCTTTTAATCATGATCAAATAACAAACTAACCAAAACTAACAGTGATGGACGCGGAACCATTACCAAAATTTTACACCCTGCCACCACTGCTGCAAAACAATTACAGAAGAGACACTGTGACAGTTTCACAGAGGCCAAAGTGACATCTTAAAATCAGCGGTTTTGTTTAATCAACATGCAAAACTCAAAAGATGTGCAAATAAAAATAAAAAAGAGGAAGACAAACATTACAGACGCTGGAAACAGGAAACGTTTCATCCATTTCCTTTAAAGAAAATGTAGGAAACTGTTGGCCAAATTGTTGTTGATTAACTTTCTGTGACTTCAACAAATTGGTTACTAGACTCATCATTTCAGTACTAAAAGGATCCAGTAAACTAGATTATTCTTCCTGCCTGCTGCCATCACTTCTTTATGTTTATATATATAATTTAGCCTGGTCAAGATAATTGCAATCCACATCAGTATTCTGATAATCATCAAAATATTCTTAAAACTTTAAAATAAAAGCTAAAATTGCACTTTAATATACTGGAATCACTTTAACCTTACATTTTGTTAGGAAACAGTCTTTGTATTTATATTATTTTTACTATCATAAGGTATTCCTGCACAAATACAGGATATATTTAGTTTAAACCTATGATTTAACTTGCTTTTGTGGGCGATACAATGCGCAAGATGCCCTCAGCCATCGTGTCTGGGTCAAGCAGGTCAAAATAAATCAGAAAACCAATATACGATTACACATCAGAAAGCTAGAAAGCTTTTTGAAGTCATTCATGTGAGGATATTCACTTCAATTATCAGGATAATGAAAATTCCCTGTGATCAACTTAGTGTGTTTGAACTGCAATCAGCGATAAAATCTTTTAACGTCTCCAAGCCAACATATATAATAAAGAAACTGCAGATCCAACAACAAATTATTAACAACAAAACCATCAATAATATCAATAAATGAGAACAAATGACCCAAAATCCAGACATAGTTCTCCAAACACGCACAGACAATTGTCAAAAAGCAGACAAGTACACAACAATTCATAAAACTTGACCTCACCTAACCTGGCTTTACGTACATCTGCATTTGTTTCTCCAGCGTAAGCTCTTACTGATTCTCTAATACTGTTTTGTAACTTGTTCAGATCCACAGAAGCCCTGTACGTAACACTCTGTTTAACTTTTAGGCAACAGATGACTAATTATCATCTACCAACATGGATAGTTTGACACAATAAAGCTGAAAAGATTCAAAAAAACATCATTCCCCTCATGGAAACATGCATTAATGTCGACTGTTTGATATATTTGGCTAACTGACCGACCCTAGTCGTACCTGGTCATGAATCTTAACAGAAACAAACCGACAGAGCAGATCTGAAGTCAGAGCCTCCTGTTGTCTCTGGCTGAAGTATCACCACAGTCTGACTACGAGGGAGTGAAAGCAGCTCACAGGGACTTCTCAGAGCCGTTTACACCAGAGAGCAAATCTCAGTAAGCTTCTTAAGGACGATCACATCCAGGGACAAGGCCAGAAAGAAAAAGGAGAGAGGGGAATAAAATCCTTTGGCAGGCTGCATCACCAACAGCACCGAGAGCGGCAGAGAACCTGGGTTTCATTACACACACAGCCGGAAAATAACATTTTAAAAACAAAAACCTGAAGCACGTAGAATCAAACTGAGAAAAGCTACAAACGCCATCCAGAGATACAAATTTAATTCCTCTCAGTCTGACGTGACGTCGTCAGATGTCTTGTTTTGCTTGACCAAAAGTCAGAAACTAAGCTTACGATAGTGTAAGAAAAGGAAAAGCAACACATCTCATGCTGGGATACAACAATTCTTCACATTCTTGAGACTAAAAACCAAGAGAAAGATGGTAAAGATTGCTGTGATAACTGGCAATTACGTTGAAATCTTTGAAGAAAAACCCAGCAAAATATTAACAACACAAGTAAAAAGTTAATTCAGCAACACAAGAAGTAAAGAAGAAGTGAGTCTTTAACTAGTCCGGCCAAAAAGAAATCGCTGCCTTCATTATTCATTCCTGTTGAGGAGTCTCAGTGAAAGAGCGCAGGGGGCCCAGTGAGGTGGATCAGTGAAAGAGCATTTATACTGTACGTTTTCTTACATACAATCCTTCGGGTGAAAACTGTGACCAACTGGAGGTCACGTTTGCAGAGAGCATGACTGTACAACCACACTGAGAGGCCGGTTAGGCAGAAAGAAGCACTGTGTGCAGAAGAAAATAAGACTCCCGAAGGTAGCAGTTAGTCACTAGATGGAAACGTATGTACACAGAGGAACCAATCACAACGTAACACGTCACAAAACTATCTCCTGAAGATCTACAAACAGAGAGCTGCAGGGTTTATTGATTCTGATAATCAGCCCGGGGGCCTCTTGAGTCTCAGTTTGGAAAAGAAAGGAGGATATCAAACATGCCAAGGAAATTGTTACAACATTGTTTTTGCCGTCATTAATTTTGTATCTACAAGGGCTGAAATTAACGTTATATGGATTATTTTCACTGTCAAACAAACAAGGGGCAGAATTTCACCAGAGTAACTGCTAACTGTAGCTGCCGTTAGCTGGTTAGGTCAGTTAGCCGTGCAGCTAGCGGTACGGACTGGGAGCTCGGGGACCAGGAGAGTTCGGACGTGTTAGCATGCTAACTTCAGATTACTTTTTTTAGATACATAGACATCATAACGTAAAAACTGTTACTTCTTCACATTGTGTTGATCATATTAGTTATTTTTCCTACATATTGCACCTCGTAACGTGCGGTTTTGTGAATGGATTGTGGAGGAGTGGGCGTGTATGAGTGGCGTGACAGTCTAGCCGTCACAACATTGAGTTGTTTGATCCGATTAATCATCGCATTTCTAGTATCGACTTTCTCTTTTGGGAAGCACCCAAGCTACAATGCCGGGCTCCTGATGGACAGTTTTTACAATCAATGCAACAGAAGCAGGGATATCGTTGTTTTAATACCACACAGTCTTCTTCCTTGTCAAAACGTGACACCTACATTACCCACAATGCAACGACAATGAATGTTCAGGTCAGAGATTGTGTTACGCTAGTAGCAGCTAATGTAGCCTCTAGCCATTAGCCACACCGAGACATGAGGTGCAGGCTACAGACGTTTGGCAAGCTCACTTCTTTGTAGTTGTAGTCTTCATCCCCAACAACACTGACTTAAGTGACATCGCTGAAGGCAACTTCACATCGCTCCCACTGGAACCAGAAACACTATATACAACTCTTGTGCAGTAGCTTTCTCCAGGACCTGTAAACAATTGTTAAGTTCCCTTTTAAATTTATTACAGGCTCCAACTCAGACCCACTTCTTCAGACCGAACGCTACACTGCAAAGCTGAATCGTGTGCCTGCCGTGTCTACACATCTTCTTTGGCATCTCAGAAATGTGAAACATCACCTTACGTGCCCTCTGAACTTAACTTTTGAGTCATGGTGTTGAGAAATGGATTAACAGAGAATTAACTGGAGCTTCCTGACATTGCAGTTTTGACCTTTGCTTCATTTCGTTTGCTCAACTGTTTCACAGTCATTTCTCTGCCAGGGATTTTCAACAGAAGCCGTCAAGAATCATAACGTCATATTAGTGGACACCTAGGGTTCAAAGGTTCAGGGACAGAAAGTCACAGTTGTAATGTGTCCTGCCTTCAAATAAGGACTTTTTGCAGATTTTCTCCAATAACAACTGAGTAATGAGTGCAGATTTGGCTTCCTGCTGGATTTTATTCATAAATTACACTAATCAACACTGTCAGCATCCCATTTATTTTAAATGAGATGTGTCTGAAGTGTCTTTTGTTGAACGATCTTTGGATTCCACAATTTTGCATATTTGTATCTTCTTGCAGCCGCAGCTCTCTTGGTTTCTTTTAATTTGATCTCAATAATTGTTTTATCAGAGGCGGTGTGAACTAAATTAAGACTGAAATATTTGCTTTGTGAAGCTGACGGCTTAACTTCTTAACCTGTCGACATTTTATTGTTAAATCAAAGCTTCTTATAACTCGGTGCCGTTTCCTGTGGTTAAACTCAACATCTCACACTCGGCAGGCATAATGTTGCTTCAACAGCCTGTTGCTTAGTCTAATCATGGCTGATGACACCACGTGAACCTACCATTCAGCCAAAAACAAAAGGAAAATCACTAATGACTGGATTTTACAAACAGTAACCCTTGAGCATTAGCTGGCCTTGACCTCCGACCACAACCAGGGTTGAGGCGCGTTTCTAGTGGCTGGTAGATTAAAGACATCACTTGTTCATGTGACTATTTCACCAGCTGGATTAAGATAAACCATGAAACTGTTAGGTGACTGCTACTGCTTTAATTTCCATTTGTGGCTCAAAATTCACACAATGATGGAGAAACATCAGATACGCCAGCGATCTTTATCAAAATAAATGCAGCAGTTTGCCAAAAAAATTGCATGAGTGCTCTAAAAAAAAAACTAAAAAAAACAGTAGAAACGCTGCAATATGAGTTGTTCTTGTAGATAAAGTCATCTTCACTTGTATCGCAAGTTCAACTTTGACCAATACTTAACACACAGCCAACACTGTCCAACATGGCTGACTCCGACATTAACCTACCAGTGCTAGCTGCTCCACTAAAGACGAATGGATTACAGCGAGCTATGAGACAAGAGTCGATAGTACAAATTCGTCTTTTGTATAAACTGTGTGTAAACCTACGGTCCCATTAGCTACAAACATACTGTTATGAAACGACGCACAATCCAGGGAACAAAAGAAGGAAGGAGTAAACACAATAAAGACAAAATTAAAGCTCAGTGAGCTTGTGACTGACTAGCACTAGCATGCCCTGTCTGGTTAGCGAAGCTAAGCTAACCAGGCTAGCAGTGAGCTTACTGGCTATAGAGGCTCTTAAAACTAAATATTTTAAAGTCACTTTCGGGTGTGACCAGGTCTCAACAAACAAACATACAAACATTCCTCTTTTGCAGAGCTAAATATCAGATAAATCAAATAATTTTCAACTTCTTGACTCGTCACCAAGGATCACAGGTAAAAGCTGATTGAGCATTCGCTCTGAGTACAACGACAACAACATTAGCATGAATGCACAGTCACATCTGGGCCATTTAACACATATTTCACAGAGCAACAAAGCCTCCTGGTCTCAGCAGCCTGACACAGAAAGAAGTTTAAGTCGAGGAATCTGAATGAATTCCTCAAGTATTTATCCGCTCTTATCTGCTTAGTTTGAAAAAACAAAAAGTGTGAACAACAGTAGTGTGAAAGGTTCAAAAATGAAAAGCACACTGCTGCTTACAGTGCATGACAAAGCATATTTAACAAACATACACACAGTGTGTGAGGGGTTACAGTGTGATCTCCAGTTTATTAGAGCAAACCATTGAAATGCACCAACGTCCTCTCTGATGATGATATCCTGTGAAACCGGTTTTGAATACAAATCACAGGAAATGGGACACCTAATGACCGGACAGCTACTCTGGAGTCTTTCTGCCTCGTCATCATGACACAGGACTCAGGCTCTCTAAGGGCACACTCGCACTCGGCCCAGTTGCTATGTACCGTGCCGCAACCGGGCCCGAGCACAGTTACCTCCTGTACATACGTCATCATGTCGCAGCGTGGTTGCAGCACATTGGAGAACAACACAGCACATGACACCTTACTGACTGTTTTGTGTCGTTTTGGTCAAAGACAGCCCTCTCACATTCCTGGATTTCATGATTATGCAAGGCGGCGTATAATCACGGGCACCCTACTCGTGCTCGTGCATGAGATACTGCCAAAGCACACCTCTTCCAACCGTGCCAGTTAAATAAATTAATGAATGGCAGGTCAGTAAATGAAGTACTTAGGTATCACTCATTAATAAAAAGGTAAATGTATTGTTAATTAAACTTTAGTTAAAAGTTTTAACAGTTAATTGTTAAACAATGAAATGCATGAAATGAAATGTTTCTTGCAACTTTTTCCATCGCCATCCAAATGTTTAAAGATGAACTACAAAGCATTTATTAACAATTTAAAAAGTAACAAACACCACCTTGCAACTTAACAATTGCTTGATAACTACTTATAAAGCATGTCATTGTTTAGTTAACTATATATTTTCCATTTATTAATGATGGTAACTATAAAGAACAAAAAAAAATGTGGAAGTCCTGATTTAATTTGCCTTATTTGACATTTCATGTCCTGAGATGTAACTATTGCGCAGGCGCACATTTCGATGTCGATGCTGAAAACGATATATTGTGCAACCCCAAGTGTTATCAGTGCTTTTGATGCACATGAGCCGCGAGGGTGACACTGACATTTTGCACACCACGTGATCATTTTTCACAGGAAAGTAGTTAAAGCCTTGTTGGCTCATATAATCAATGGCTTCATATCCTTTGAAACCACTTCTGAGGAACAGACGCAAAACACCACCGGCCATGAATCAAACTCGACTGGTTTCTGCGTCCCACAGCTCGATCAGACTCGTAGTTGAATGTTTTTAGCCCTTCAACCGCTGCAATTAGTGGACAAACAGCAGGTTTGTCGAGCTCCGTCACATTCTGCTGATCAGCTGAGCCGTGCCCTACGATTCCTCCACTCAGGGCATGCAGCCAGTGTTCGGTGCATATCAGATGATATCAGATGATAGTTTAAGGTCAGAGGACAGTCTCCCAGAGCCATGACATCTGCCAAACTACAGTATTAGCTGCAGCTCCTCGGGCTGTCACACAGTCAGCAGTGCACTCAGACCAGACACTCTTCTAGAAGTTTGCTTCTTTAGGCCTCTAACATTTGCCTTTGCTGTAGCCAATAACCCTTCACCCGTCTAATCTTTAGTGCTTCCATTACGGATCTCCATTTCACACTTAATACTCTAGCCTAAAGATACTCTGCATGTATTTAAACCACAGGAGTCCAGTTCCAGATATGATTCCTGTGACATAATCTGCATTTCCACCAAGCAGTCCGGTTCAGTCTGTCACACATCAGGATGGTTATTTGCGTCTCCATTGTCAAAAGTTTTGGAACGGTACCAAAAGAACCTCTTCACGCCGCCCTGTCCTTCTGCAGAGGTACCTCCCACACTTACCCGATCCTAAAAGGTGGAGTTAAACCACTGCAGAGCACTGATCGGTCAGTCGGATCAACCCGAGTTGCCTCGTCATCTGCACTCTGATGTAGGATTTCCCCAAACTCTGTTTCGATCTGTGTTTTGTCTTGTTGCCTTGCTGACTGTGTGGAGGGAAATGTGCGCTTGAGCAAGAGAGAAAGTAAGAGTGGCAGAAAAGGGAAGGTGAAGGTTACCAGTGATGTACAGTGTGTCAGGTGATAAATGCATCAGCTTCTCAGGATTCAAGACAACGCTGGACAACTACTGGACAAGTGAAAGGGTTTACACCCTCTGAAGCTCAGGGAGTCACAACCCCGCCTACATTTTATAAGACTACTGTCTGCGGTGGAAACGCAAAACAGATCCAAGGTTTGGGTTAGAGCCTGACAGATTTTTGGCACATACACAGATACAACAATTCTGATACGGACATATACAAAATTTGTTTGTATTGATCGCCCAAATCAAACCCCTGTGGCCAAAATATGTACAACGTAGGCAAAATATGTTACAGTTTAACATGTACTCAATTGTTTAAAATGATATCAGTGCACTGAAGCATCAACATCACTGAAAATTTAATAATTTTAAATCATCTTCAGCATCTTTTTCTGCATTATAATCTTTTTTCAAAAATTCAGTGCTTATCGGACAACACATACGCAATACTGACATATCGGTGATAGGCCAATAAAGACCACAAGTGTCAGCTAACTGATAGATCAGTCAGACTATAGTTTAGGTGCATTAATGACAGGCTATATATGAGTTCAAAGGGTACTATACCAAAAGCACTACTAACAAGGTAACATAGACCGCTGCCAATAAAGTCTCTGCTCTCAGGGTTCAACTTCCTTACAGGAAATGCTGAGAACATGACTCCTCAAACGCAAATTGTCAAGGTTACCACAACCTGTGTGCATCATTTCTAATAATCAATATTAGGACTTGAATTGGGAATTTCCTGCATTACTTTTACTTATGACAATAAACTGTAATGTAACTTTACTTGCTACCAATTTTGAGATACATGTTTGTGTATCAAAGTAAAATATCACAATAGCACATTAATATCTTCCAAGTAAATTACGTCTCAACCTAAATTATCGGTCTAATTTGTCAAAACTTGATTAGATAACACACACAAGACAATAAATGCTCCATAATTAACTTTTAGTCCCGAATTTGTTGCTGCTGATCTCTAGTTTGTAGTGTTCGTAGTTTCAAGGGGACTAGTTGCTCAAAACAGTGCTATAAGTGTGAAAGCACCTTGAGAACAGTCCACTCAACAGGTAAAAGTGACGGCTTGTCAAGTGTTATCAAAGCAGTATGTGCTCAACTGTACAAGAGACTGATAAGAGTGTTATATTCTCTAAAACCCAAGGACATGTCAGGTGTGTGAGCATCAGCAAACGAGAACAGCAGTCCGAATCAAGGAAGGGATTGTGTTACAACAAAAACACAGTGCTTGTTTGTTTTTCTTTCCATTTCAGCAACTGAATACCAGATGATGACATTTTAAAAGGCTTAAACTTGCAGTAACATTCGTAACAAGAACATTAACCAGAAAACAAAACAGTTTCCCTCGCGCCTCAACGAACTGCAAGACAAAGTCATAACTACGAGACAAAAATGATTCTCACTTCCTGAACACTGAAGTAAAAAGGTCTCCATTTCAGAGCAGCTTTCAAACAAAGACAAATATATACATAACCTCCCCCCACACATGCTGTTTGCCAATAACGAACAAATGTGACTATCTTGTTTGACCCGTAACAGTAATATTCAAGTGCAGTTTTGACTGAAACAAAACAAACAGCAGGATGAAGACACGACTCAGACACAACAGCAGCATACAAACACTCCAAAAAGGCAGCACCCACTAAGTCCACATCGCTGTAACTCAAAATTTCTGTTGACTGTGACCGTTTCTCACCATCCCCTCTGACCCACTGAGCTCACCCAGCCAAAAAAACTGCCTCTGTAGAGTTTAAAGGGTCTTCGTCTCCACACGTCTGTAACTTGGCTGCGTTGAGGAGCTTGAACCTAGGGATGCACGATATATATTGGCCCGATAGAGAAATTCATATCAGCATTGGCTGATTAAATGTAAATTAAATAGAGACGATAACATGAAGCCAAATTACTTTCACTGACTAAACGAACACAACATCTACACGCACTGAATCGTTGGATTGAGCGGCACCAAATCAACAAAGACGAAGAAGACGACGACCACTTGAACAACTCTGAAACTCAGAGCTCACACGTGTCCTTAACGACTCTGTAAGGACACTCCCACACCGAGTTTAAAAGCCTGCGACTCCCCTCCAGTTAGTTAGAGCTGAAGAAGCCTCTTGGATGAGAGGTGAAACGTCTTCAAGAAACTGAAACACGTCCAGTTGACTACGATACAGCACCTAGATTTACCATGACCTGGATGACTGAGAACCTTCATCAACATGACCACTAGAAGACGACGACGAGTCGAAGAAAAAACTAGAAGAAGACTTAAAACAGGCAATAAACAACTTTTTTGCTTTAACTTATCACTCTGAAGTAATAACTGATTGCACAGTGTACTGGCTTTAGAAAAATGACACCATCTGCAAATAGACTGGTTATGAATAAACCTCGCTTTCACTATGCTATTCCATCTTACATCGGGCTGGGGTTTTCCCGGCAAAAACAAAAAGGTGGATTCGCCCATGGGTGTTCCCCCTTACCAACGGGACTTACGTATTTTCTCACATGTCAATAAATTTCCACCATGCGGTTGGCAGAAGTACAAATTTGAAATACAGGCCGATAGACTGCAAATCTGATGATTATTGTGGTTGTTTGCAGTCTTGAACTACAGAAAAAAAGACTCAGGAGCTCCCTCAGACATCACGTTTACAGAGTGATATGAATGTCTGAGAGGAGCTTCGGCTGAGAGCGAAAAACAATGCGTTCAACCTTTTAACCGCTTTTCACCCAATCAACACACATTAGTACACAGTGACTCGTCTTACCCCTCAGTCCATCATAACCCTCTCCTCTGTCAGCTCCTACCCTCCTCTTACAATTCACTCTCATTTCACCGTCTGCTGTGTTCATTCACTGCGTCTTTCTTCACAGCACTCAAGAGCCGGTAGTTGAATCCTGCTGTGCACGCCTGACTGCCAGAGGCTACCATTAACATTAGCCACAACCAGCCCCCGCCACTTCACATTAACCACTACCTCTCCCTCCGTCTCATCAGGTCTCTTTTGAATGCTACACTTTATCATTTTGCATGCTCATTGTGATTTGCTGCTTCCTCTTGAGTAAGACTAAAACAGCAGTTCTACATTAAATTTCCTCTTTTTTTTTCACCTCCATGAAGTATCTCCAATTTCACCGCCCTGCAGAGTCACAGTCCTCCCCCCCTCCCTCCGTTTCTCACAAAACACTCAGGTGGAGTCCGAAGACAAATTCCCACAGGTGCTACAGCAGCACACACCAGTGACAATACCTGCGTTAAAGCCCGCAGGGTATCGCTGTCGGATCCTATAAATAAACCTTGTGCCACGTCGGCTCTGCAGTCTTAGATAAACACAGTGGTGGTGTTGGGAAACCGGCCCAGGCCTCAGACAGATGCTGGGATTTTTTTTGTTGGCTATGATGAGCGGGGTTTTTTTTATTTCTGCTCCCACATGTATTGTATCATCATTTTGAGGTCATATTGAAAGTGAATGATTTGAAGGGTTGAGAGCCAGGGTCTAATGGAGAAAACACTTAACATAAACACACACTTTTGAATTTTAAAGACACATTTGAATTCCTCTATTGAATATTTAAAAAAGGAGAAACACATGCAAGACATGTCTGAATTCAATTTGAGACAGTGGAGACAACCAAGATTTTGCAAGGGCTCCAGAAAACTGGACGAGATGGTGAGATAATCAACTTATATTAAATGTCTCAGGCTCAAAATCTAAAGTATTGTTTAATCAGTGAAACTCCCAGTTTTGTCTACAGGCTGCTCGCAGTCAGATGGTCGCACATTAACAGCTGAGCAGGAGCAGAGTGACGACAGAGGAGGGAAGCCTGTCTGACCGTCGTTTCCTCCATATTTGGTTCTTGCAGAGTGTACGCCGGGAGACCGCCGGCCTGCCACACATGCACGCACACACACACACGTCAAAGACTATCCCCGGCGTCACATGATTAGCGGTGACATAATCTCTCAAAAGCTTAGACAGCAGAGGGCCGGGAGGAAAAGACACACATGTTAAGTCCAGGTCGAGCAACAAGACAGCGACAAATCTCACCCGAGATCACCTCCACTGACCTCAAACCCTTCAACTTCTCAACCAAATTCCTGGATGAATCCCAACATATTCAGGGATATTTTGTTTAGCAGGTTGTTTTAAGCACATTTCAGCTCAAGTGAAAGTTTTAACTGAACAGCTGCTTCTTTTCTGCTTGAAGCTAAAACATCATGACAACTGTCTGATATTAAAGGCTCGACATTTTAAACTGCTCACCATAACTGACATATACAGCTTGAAAAAGTAAATTTCTCAGGATATACATTTCCAAAACATGTTTTATTCTTAGAGGAGCGAGGCAGTAAGCAACTGCGACCCTTTGAGCCGCGGCAGCATTGTGCAATGTTTATCCACAGGACAGCATAGGGAGGTAAACAACGCTGTTTACCTGACTGTACACACCAACATAATAACGCAGAATATTCCTATATCTTCTTTTGTAGACCCATTGTTATCGAACAACAGCAGAGCTAACAAAGATCTGCTGAGAAACATGACATGTCTGTAGATTATTCACAATAACAGCCTTTCTGGGAGAAAGTTAAAGTCGATCCAGGAGAGTGCAAACCGGAGCGCGGGTGTGAAACTCAACTCCAAAACAGATTCAGTTACCATCTAAAGCGCAACAACTTTCTCTCAACGGCTTTGAGCGAGGAGCTACAACACAGGACCACGACCACGCAGGTGGATGTGGATGACCGCTGCGGAGGGTGTTCACCCTTGAAACAGCTAGGTGCGATGACAGCCAACTACACCTTCATCCTTGAAAGAAAGGGTCAAAGTCGACACTGCAGCTTTTTGCTGGTCACACCGATTAAATAAAACATCACGGCAGGCACGACTGGTTTGGAGTGAATGCAGCTCACGAGCACAAAAGGACAAAGTTTATGTATTTATCCTGTCTGGCTTCCTCAACCTCATGTGGCGTGTTTTCTTTCCTACAATCCTAAACTCATTTCATTCTTGGATCTTCTCTTTTACAAGCTGCAGATACTTTATTTCTGATTGACACAGACTCCTTCGCTACTTAAATTAGTGTGAAAGTCATTAAACCAACACAAGGCCAGAATAGTTTATTTCAAGTTGTAGTAGTCGACATTTATTACACTATAATTGGTAACATGTGTTTTTCTCCCTCATGGTCCAACCTGCTCAAGTTCAAGACAAACTCCCACCAGACTCATGACTCAAGAGCTTTGGCTTTGGGATCCTTGTCAAACTTTTTAATGTTTTTTTTTCGAGACACAAGCCTGATGTAAACAGTCCACACCCTGAGCTGTGAGTGCAACGCCGAGCCTCCACAGGAGGGATGTGCCGCTATCATTGAGTCCAGACACAACTCTGAGACAGATAAAGCAGCTCGAGTTGGGCGACAGTAGAGGTGGAGTCGACTGGGCACAATAGACACCAGGCCGCTACCTAGTTCACCACTTACAAGTTCAAGTCGAGCACGACTGCTGTAACAACTAACACGTGCTTCAGCTTCTGACCGGTGACCCTAATCAATACGTCCATTATGATTTAGATACATTTTCTTAATGATTATATAATATCTCAGGCTGTAATTGACAATAATTGTTTTATTATCAATTAATGTGTCTATTTTGAGTAATCATTATGTCTATAATTTGTAATATCCAAGTCTTTGGTTTGTAATGCTGCCCGAGATGTGCAGAAACCTGCAGACATGTTTGTTCAAACTGTTTGTAAAAGTAGCAAAAACAAACAACTCCACCTAACCCATAAAGACAGTTTAGATGTGGGTACAACAGCGACATCGTCTTTCACCTTAAACTGCAAACATGAAGGCACAACATCATCTCCACACGCTGACCAATCAGCTGAGCTCGCATCAGCACTGTAACAACCCCCACTCAGAAACACAGCAGCAACAGTAGCTCCACTTTAACCCTCCACGTGTCAGCACTCCTTCCAGGTTCGTGACCCCAGCCGGGTCCCGTCACCTCATAAAGCCCAGCTACGAACAACCCCCGAGGTGTCTGATGACGGCAGGTGGGGGGTCCACAACAAAGAGGAGCGGGGACACTTGTGGGAGACAAGTGAGGCGTCCGTGCTAATTTTGAAACAGCAACCCTGCGATGCCGGCTGCAGGAATGCCGAGCAGCTTTGAAACACCACACACTTTCATCCTCACAACTTCATTTGGAGCCGTCACAGAAATACACTCGCATTGTAGGAAACCATGGTAACACTTTACTTTAATCCCTCATATATGCACAGCTATATGGTTATTTTTAAGTGTACAGCATTTGTCAAGAATTACAACTTCTCATATGATTAAGATTTCACTACATTGTCATCTGTTTAGACCTGCTTCTACTTATTGGTGCCCACAGAAGGAGTCACTGTTGTTACAATCTGCTTTTAAGTACATTACAATGTGTTATAAACCGTGTTTTCATCCCGCTTATTAACGCTGAGTATATGTGGAAACAACTTCCTGTCCGAGCATCATATTGTGAAGACCCTTCACGGACCAAAAGCCGTTGTTAATTTGCAAACTAGCTCAGCGTCATGTTGCGTAAAGGTTTCAGTCGACAGTCCCTTCTTCTCGCCAAACTTTCCAAGAGAAAGAGCTTCATTTGCAAGTGTTAATCAAGGCTGCTGCACATGCTAAAGGAATGCTAATGCAGTGAGCCGAACGCCGTCGGTCCCGACTCCTTGGCCACGGGAGTCACACCTCGGTTTACCGGCGGGACAGCGTTACATGTCGGCCTGCATTCTTCACAACAGCACAAAGACAATGGACTTTGAATGAGGCTGTACTTGGACTGGCTGTCAACTTAAACGATTGAAAATGAGTTCATATCTTGAAAACATTTCTCTACATCATCTGTCAACGTATCCCCACGAAATGAAGCCAAAATACTGAGTTGTTTAATACTTTTACCACCTCACGCCCACATCGCTTTCTACACTTCCCAAGGTTAGGTTAGTCGATACCAGAGACGTTTACCTTCCAGCTGTCAAGTGTCGGCCGCAAATATCTATATCTGGCAAGAACACTGAGTTAATAAAAATGGTTATGTTCTCCCAACTATGAAGATCTGTGCTCGGTGTGTTTGTGTGTCTTCTGCACAGCTCACAGGAGCTACGTTACACATTACAGCTCGAGAGCAACACTACTCCTGCGGGAAGGAAACGCCACATGCACTCGTTCGCCACGCTTCACCGTAAAGTCAAACAAACGTCAACAATCTGGAAGGCTGCGTGCTGAACATTCACAAAACAAGAAGCAGCTCCACGAAACATCCGCTACATCCTTACATGCCAGTTTATTTTGGTGTTAAAGACGATTAATCCTAGATTTTGCAGCATTGTTTTGCTAATTCTGCTACCTGAAGCTTACAGGTCCAACTGTCAGACTTGACAATCAGGTCATGTGTGTTAAATGTTGTAAACAGTGATTAGAGGGAAAGCTAATGCTCAGTAATGTATTAAACAAAGAAAAAATACAGCCTAGGTTTGGATCTCAGGTTGGGTTTGGGCCTCAAACTTGGCAGTGTCACACAAGTTGGGCTGGTTCTGACAGACTAGATCCAGACTGATATATCGGTCAGCTGATATAAACAGCGTTTTCTTCTGGGTTTTCCTTTTTGTTTGTACAGAACATAATGCAGAAAAGATGCTCGGAGTAATTATAAATATTAAATGTCTGTTTCAGTGCACTGATGTCATTTTAGACTATAAAGTTTATTGATAAACTTGCCTTTGTCAACCACATTTGAAGCCGATATATCAATATCTTATTTTTTTTTTCTTCCTAGTATCGGTATCAGCCCAAAATTCAAGTATTGGTCGGGTTCTACTTCTTACAGACTCGGGTACAGGCTGAGTTTGGGTCTCAATCTTAAGTCAATGCAGAACTTATTCCCATTTATGCCACTGTAATTAACTAATGTATCGCCGAGTATCATGAGAGTCATAATTGGGCCTAATTATTAAATCAGTCCCAAAACTAATAGCTCATTTTGAAGTCTGATTATTATACAACACTACCATGATCCAATTATCTTGCAGCCCTACTTAAACCGGGCCAGAATTCACTGGACGTTTAATAAAGAAAACATACAATTGCACCTTACTCATCGTAGTCTGTAACACAACAGATTAGTGTTTTGATGCAGCCGGACTCAAAATAAAAAAAGTCATGCAAAACAAGTTGATCCTGGCTCTACTTCTGGCACCACCCGGTCCAAAAATCATTATGTCATTCTACTGTTTACATTTTGTCTTGGCGTGTGAGAAGCTTTCAAACTTCCTGGTTCATGTTTCATCTTCTGTCTTTATTACCTGCGGCAACACACCCGCGCTTGCCCGTGGACGTCTTGTTATTTTCAGTCCAAACAGAACTTAGCAGCAACAGGTGCCGCAGCAGGACAGCTGCTAACCTGCTTAACCAAAGTGGCTGCATTTTGCTGGCAGTTAAGAGTTAATTTTGTGCTCCGGACTGGACTGGACTGGACCAGACTGATCAACTGTAGCATGTTCTCGTTTGCAGTAAATTAAATTTTGCTACCGCACAAACTGCTGTGGGAATGAGCTGCAAACCGACGCTGGCATCGCTTTTCTCTGCAGCCAGGACATTGTATCATTAAACTGAATAAATAAAAATAAAGTTTGGGATAGAAGAAAGGGTCTGCTTATAAAAAAATACACTGGTGCTCTTGTTCTGTTATGACCCGTCAGAAGAAGCACCACCGCTGCTAACATTTATCTCTAATTCACCATGAGCTCCCTCAGGGGCCAAAATACACAGAAGAGAAAAGACATTAAACTGTTCAGTGGATCTGAACCTTCTTCTTTGGGAAAACTGGGCTGTAAACCTTTAAAAAAAATACTTTGACGTTGTGCTGAACCGGCTTTCAATTTTACTCTGACGCACGTCCAAGGCAAGTGATACATTTGTTCATGTTTTCCCTACTGGCATTTTGTTTGTTATAAAAATGTCACCACAGGCAAATGACTTCCAACATTTCAGGAAAACGCACCAAACGACATTACACAGACGCAGTAAACACAATACAGACAGTGTCACATGACCCGTTACGAACCCAATAGTGATTCAGCTAAATGCCAGAAATGTGAATGTCAGACCAGCTTCAGCGCCACAGTCCAGCCGCTTCAGTGACGCCGTGGTCAGACCGGATTCCACCTGATGAAACTTAATCACATGGCACGGCCACAGGCAGCTTGGGCAGGGTCGTGAGCAGCTCCTTATCAAACACTTTACTGTCACTGCCGCCCCTCGAGCAGCCCCTCCTGTTCTGCTTCTTGTATTATTTAGCCAATGCAGACATGTAAACAAGGATATAAACGATCATTATTCCCAGATGTTCGGTCACGCAGGCAGGTCGACTCGCAACCCGAATCTAACACGTCTCGCCGCGTTTCCTCATAGTGATGAACGAGGAGCGAAATCTGGGATATGGAGTAATGTTTCTACAAGCGGGTACTACTTTCTTTGCACACAGATGCGTCGATGCACATTTCTGCAGCCATTTTCACATTGCTGACAGTGACGAAGACGGCTACCGTGAAAACATGATTGTAAACAATGCACATACACCTTTCACACAGGACAAAAAAAACCACAACATCCACCAACATCTGGCTTTCAACACGATGACATGATGTTGAAAATAAGCACGCTGCCTTTTGTTAGTACATCTGTCTTCAAGTTTGAAAGATACTGAAGTAAAAGATATTTAAAAATTAACCACCGTTACATCGTCAATGGCTGTCATGTCATTACCTGATCGGTACCGTGCATGTGCAACTATCAAACAGAGATTAGGACGAATCGAGATGTCTCACTCTGTTGTTTTCACCCGTGTCGGTTTGTCAGCAGGATTACAGAAAAAATACACAACGGATTTTCATGAAACCTGGATGGAGGATGCGTCTCCGTAGATAAGCCCCTTTAACTTTCAGTGTGGATCGAGCATAGATGTCGATGGGGGGGAAAAAATTAGATGCATTTAGGTCGTTGGTATCTATGAGTGCGTACAAAAGGGGATTGTTGGTGGAGGTATAACTCTGAGTGCCCTTCAGATTCAGGATGTTACTGAATAAGACTTTAAAAACAAGCTTTAATGTCTTCTGGATGTAGTCTGATGAGGTATAATATGATCTGCTGCTTTCTACGGTCTAGTCCTTCCGGCTCATTCGCTATGACAAAAGAAGAAACAAAAAACTGAAAGGTTAACGCATCTCCTGGCATTTGGGAAAGGAGTCAATTGCCTTTTTTATTTCTAAAAAAATGTTTGATTAACACCCTGAATGTGACCATAACTATTAGTTCACATTCAAACAAACCTCCATAGGGCAGTTTCCTTCTACAGACCAGCCGTGTTTGTTGCATATCAGTCTTAATCTTGGTTTTTAGTGACGGTGACCAGAATGCAGCCACACACCCTGAAGACGAGACAACCACACTCACGTTCGCTGCTGATATCACCAACAGCCAAACATTACCGAGCCGTCTCTGTGAAGCTAAAGCGACTATTTTGACAGGTTATAGGATCGTGCAGCATCACATAGTTTAAAAGGCTTTAAAGATCACTGGTTTGAAACTTCCTGTCTCACATTTTTTTCCACCAAGAGAGCACAAGAGTGTGTCAGAGGGTAAAATAATTTCGGATAATGACCGATGACCGTAGGGACAGTTTGGAGATTCAGCATCCAACGTCTGATTAGGAGGAAATTTATTTCACCTCTCATACAATCAAAGTGTTAAAATGCTAATGATGAGGCAGCTGACTATCAGTCTTCTATAAAACAAGTGGTGGGTGGTAATGATGATTCGACTACCGCCCACGACTGTCTGCCGATTATTTTCCAGATTTGTTTAGTCTATGATATTTCAAAAAAACTGTGAAATTACCCAGAGTCCCAAACGACGTCTTCAAATGGCTTCTTTTGTCAAACCAGCAGCCGAAAACCCTTCATTTATCGTCAGAAGTGACAAAGAAAAGCAGCAAATCCTTACACTTAAGAAACGACAACCAGCAAACATGAGGCAGCATCAAATTTGCGGGCTTAATAATTTTCTTTTCAATCGACTAATGATCGACCGTTTGTTGCAGCTCCAACGGTGATGACTTTTTAACTTTTAGCCCATGTCATACATACATTAATACTGTATTTTCTACGTACTTTACTATGTTTTAAGTCAGTCCAGGTCTGGATTGGTTGCAGGACAAATGTCTCTTTGGGGGAAATAAAGTTAAAAAAAAGGTCAAAGTTCAGCACACTCTGCAGTGACAAAGAACAGCGAGCTGGTGACGTGCTCAAAGCTAAAATATGTCCAACAATCAACAGTGGACCCAGTCAGCGGTGGCACGCCTGAGGAGATTGTGAAAATGTGCTGCTTATTCTGAATCCAAGTCCAGCCTCCCGTCTTGCCACAAATTTAAGTCACATACAGTAACGTGCTTCCAGTGTGATCCTAAAACAAACTGCCCGGGCCGTGGAAATACATGTTCAGCCTCTCAGCTGGCGTTCTGATCCAAAAACAGTCGGTACAGGATCTTGTTCAAGGACACTGAAAGTCCTCTACCTGTTGGAAAGACAACTTCTTAGTTGTTTTAGTTCGTGAACAAACATTTTGCCCTCGGATGAGAACTTTACTGCGGACGCCACCATCTTCAGAAAATAACTTTAAAATAAAAACAGGAAAACTTGTGTGTGTTGCTACATCTTAGGCTACTATCACACTAAAATATCGAGAAGCTCTCCTCATGATGCAGTCACACAAACGCGTGTGTCCCTTCTGAAATACTGTATGGTTTTACCTCCTCACTTCACAGATATATAGATTTATTAATCCAGTCACAAACGCGCAACCTGTGTCGACAACTTCTAAGTCGAAACAGCGTTGTATTTAGGGGGTCACAGGGGGCAACGAGGTTTGGAAACCACCCTCTCGTAACACACAATCGACAACCCGGCTTTTTGGTCTTTGAATGCAACATAAAACAGGGGCACGACTGCCTGGGCAGCTCAACCTCTGGCCCTCGGCCAGGTTTACTTGCTGATGTGACAGCTTTTGGAGAACATCCATCCAGAGATCCAGGGTACAGGCTGTACTCTGAGGTCTACATTAGCTGCACATGCTTCAAAACCAGCTGGCATTAAAAAAAAAAAAAAAATACAATAGACATAAAGACAACACACATCTCTGACAGGCTGTGGGGTCAGAAATATGATGACCCAACTGTATGACTGCAAAACACAGCCAGTGTCACTGTCCAAGAGGAAGGAGGGGGGTAAAAAAACAGCACACATGGCTGAGGCAGGACACCACGTTGCTCTGACATGGAGCAGAGGAGGGAGCTGCCTCCATGTGTGTAACCACTAATCAATCCACATAATCGATTAATGTTGGGGTTTGAGTGCTTAAATTGACAGTTCATAGTGTAATCATTCAAATCTGCCCGCTGTGAGATCATGCAGAAGCCATGATGACTCTCACACCAGCCTGCCTGTTAGCTTCCATGCTAACGATGACTAGCAGGGTGGGCAAGCAGGACAGGAGGCTGACTTCGCCCTGACAACACACACACGACGTGACAACACGTTTACAAACCACGAAACATCCAGATAACCTTAATATAGAGACATTATTAAAGGATTTGCGGTGTGTGATCGGACGCAGCTAGCCGGCTAACTCGCTCGCTAGCTAGCTTGCTACCTAGCTAGCAGCGCCCATGCCTTTCTCTCGGGGAACACGTGGAGTGAACACGTGACGTCTCATAACAAACCTGCCGCTTTTTTAAGCGCTTTAAACGACCGACCGCTTCACGCGGGGTCGCGTTTCGGTGTCGGGACGATTTAAAAAAGCTGTTTCGGACGGTGTGAGACGAAAGGGGAGAGAGTAGCGAGCTGGGATGCTAAGCTAACATCTGAGTGGGAAGGGCTCGGGCTCGACGACGCGCTAGGCCGAAAGGGAGAGTCCGTGTGTGTGTGTGTGTGTGTGTGTGTGTGTGTGTGTGTGTGTGTGTGTGTGTGTGTGTGTGTGTGTGTGTGTGTGCTATTGTTAGCCGGCTAAGTGAGCAGCAGCAGCAGCAGCTACACAGCCTGGCCAGGGCTCGTGGTTGTGCTTTTAATTGATGCAATGCGAGACATGGGGCGGATGTCTCGTTAATCTGGTGGCTGCACCCCAAAAACAGGCGTGTAAACAGTAGTAAAGCACCAGGTTTAAATATCTGGCAGGCGCAAGAGAGTGTGTGTGTGTGCATGTGTGTGTGCATGTGTCAGCTAATGTTTGAGTGGCACACAAGGGAGGAAGAGCTGGGTGATGATGATGATGAAGCAGCAGCAGCAGCAGCCTGTACATAAGGACATCAGAGCCACCATGACTGGTACTTGTCCTCTGCTGGCTTTTTGCAGGTTGAAGCGTGCAAAGTGACACTTGTTAAAATCAAGATGCTCCTTTAAAATACCAGAAAAAATTACACCAAAACATGAAAACAGCCAGTCTGCACAAAAAAAACACCTGAAACTCTGCAGACACGTCAGAAATTCACCATAAATAGACTCACAAGTGGGGTTAATGTAGCTTAATCTGTCCTGTCCTGGGATCTGGAGGAGATATAACTTTTTTTTTTTTTTTAAAGGGTGTGATTCCTTGTGCAATCAGCCACCCTGATCTCCAAGAATAGCCTCCACAAGCAGGATGAAGATGAAGAGGAGGAAGAGGAGGAGGAGGAGTTGGGGGGGGGGTTTTACTCCAAATATAACCGAGCTTGCAAAGGGAGCAACAAGAGGGCGACCACGGCCACAGACAGCCTGTTTATCTCCTCTAAAATGCTTCAATACGTGACATGTGAAGCCTTGTGACAGCTGCTCGGTCGACCTGCGTGAACACACCTGGACGAGACAGACAACACACACCAACAACACTTGACAGCCAGTTTAAAATAAATAAATAAATACATAAATAAAAATCAACATGCAAGGGAGGGTACAGACCGTGGTGTGCTTGTCCATTCACGCTGACCACGGTCACCGCGTTCATTTTCCTAGTCCACGGGTTCACCTTGGGCGGGGGAGCCTCCGTAAACTCCTTTCTGTCGCAGCCCTTCTCGCCCTCCTCGCTCGGCTTGTCCTCGCCGTCGCTGCCCGCTTTGGAGGTCCGCTCCTCGGCGCCGGGGGTCCCTCCCTGCCCGGGGCTGCTGCCGCCGCTGCTGCTCCCCTGGTCGGCGACACCCGTCTGCCGCTTGGCCCCGTCGCCCCCCCGGCCGCCCTGCCGCTGCTCCTCCGGCTCACCGCGGATGACTTCACCGTGCTCCTCCGCCTTGGCGAGCGGGTTGCCGGGCAGGAGAGTCTCCACCTGAGTGGCCATTTCCCCACCACCACCGTCTTTCTTCCCCCCTCAGGATTAACCAGTCCTCCTCCTCCTTCCTTCCCCCCCGCCTGGCCCGGATTCGCCTTCAATTTAAAGAAAAAATGTGAAGTTGTTCCGCGGAGTCTGCCGCTCCTCTGCCGCTCCTGGACCGCAAGAGCTTCCGTGTGAGACGCGGAGGGTCGGCGCCGAGTTAAAACATGTATAAAAATAAAGAAACGTGTCCGAGGGGCCTCTCAGGATTACAACCTTAACTCCACCACTAGCAGCAATATGGATGATCCCCACCACGCGATACGGGGGTGCGCGCACGTACAGCCGTAGAGAAGGGGGGGGGGGGGGGGGAGTAGCCACGTACGGGGCCCCGGGAGCGCGCCTTCTCTTGGGTCAGGTCGAGATGCTGCGTTCAAGTGCCGTCCTCGTCGTCGAGCCTTTTTTTTTTCCATTTCCAATTTCGGAAGTGATAAAGTGGCACTTTGTAAGGGTGCGTTCAAGTGCTTGAGATGCATCAGGGATAGATTGTGTTTTTCTGTAATTTCTATAATAATGATATGTGTGTATATGTATTACCTATTTATTTATTTATTCTTAAATAATGAATAGAATAGAATAGATATACTTTATTGATCCCAAGCTGGGAAATTGAGGTGTAGCAGCAGCATTACACACAGAGACGAATGACAACACAGTGAAATAAAGAGAATATCCTATACATATTAACATAGCAGTATAAAAAATGTAAAAAAAAAATAGAACAACCTAGACATATTAACATAACAATATAAAGTGTAATATAAAAATGTATATATACAGAAAATATGTATAAAAATGTATAAATGAGCAGTGTTGGTGTATACACAAGTAGTATTAATGGTAGTGCAACATAAAGTATAAGGTGCAGTGAACAGATGAGGTGCAGAACAGTGGTTCTGGATGGTTAAATAAGGAAGCCAATGCCGAATTAATAGCTAAAGATTAACGGAGAGGTCTTTAGAAATGCATGTTTTCATGTTCAAAATAAAGATTTCAATGTTTAATTTAGTGTTTAAAAGAGAAATAAATCAACAAATTGTGCTGCAGAATGTTTTTAATGCCACATTTTGTCATAAACTAACTGCCCTGATATAAACTGCAGTAGAGCGGTGTACTTTGTAGTCCTAAAACACAGAAATCAGTTAGCGTTTTTGCACATCCGGTTCCCTCGTCTCAAAGCCTCTGAGGTATTTTTGAATGGGTTTTTGTTTACATGTCTGAAATAAGGTCTGTGGTTACCACAGGCTTAAAATATTTACAAGACAGAAAATACATCATTAAATGTCCCACAATTTAATTATAAACAAGTGGCTAAAGAAGACATTAAAATTCATCACCACTCAATACCCCCATCATCTTAAAGACTATATAACAGAGTATAATCCTAACTGAAGATGTTTCTCTTTGTCCTCTATCTTCAGATAACCAAAAACTCTACAAGCTACGATGACGTTTATCACGTCTTTAATGTGTGATTTGATTAGATTACATCTTATCTTGATTAATTTCTATAGCTGATCAAACACACAGAGGTTTACATATCACGGCCGTCAGCCCATCACGGTAACACATGACAAGAGAGACTGTTAATCTGTCAGGATATCAAAATAGCTAGTTCGTTACACATTCCTCATATTTGATGTCTGTTTTCTAAAGTATGTATGTTACATTTAATGTTACAGAAGTCACCAACGGTTGAGGAAGTTTTCTGAACCTTTACTGAAGTAAAAATGTAAAAATACTTCCTTAAAAGTAAAAGTCATGATTTTAAAATCTTACTTCAGGAAATGCACAAAAGTGTTAACACCAAAATATAATCCATGCATCAAAAGTTGCTACTTGCTTATCAATATGGATGCACTGAGAAGTAAACAGTAACTCAATGTTGTAGCTAGTTGACGTGGAGCTTGTTTTATTATTTGGCATATATTATTATTATTATTATTATTATTATTATTATTATTATTAGTAGTAGTAGTAGTAGTAGTAGTGTAGTTTAATCTATAACGATGCATGATATCTAAAGGTTTGTTTGTTTATTTGATATAAATGTGAAAGGTAACTAGTTGAAGTATAAAGTATCATAAAATGGAAATATAAAAGCTACAAGTAAAGTACAAGCACCTTAAAATTGTACTTACCAGTATGTACAGTAAGTTTCACCAGTCACACAGAAAACATCACAAAAAGTGTGCGACCTGTTTAATTTAATATAGTTTTTGAAGCCAGAACACCACATTTTTTAGGATTAAATGTAATTAAAATCAATATTTATACAATTCATGTATTTTTTCAGGTGCGATGCATGTAACATATTAAACACCAATGTTATTCACAAACGCACTTCCTCACTTAGACTTCTTACTTGTTCAAATAATGTACTTTCACTGAAAAATAAGATTTTTCCGATAACCCTGAACGCAGCGCGGAGCCCTGGATGACGTCGTCTCGCCCTCTCACGTCACCGTTAACTCGTTAAACGTCCACAAACGCAACATCTGAGCTGAACGTGGCAGCTCGTCACACCTCGTGTCGGCGTTTCGACGTGTTTTGTGTCTCACTCGCGAGTTTTTAATGTCCGCGTGTGTTTTTGTACAAGTCTGTCAGAGAAAGTGGTAACACAAAAAAAAAGAAAAAAAAAAAAGCACCTGAACGCGTCCTCGCTGATCCTACACGTGTCCACACACGGAGCTGCACGTGTGCGTTCACGCTCTGAGTTGTTTTTCAGGGAATTTGATCTTTTTTTTTTTTTTTTTTTTTCTGAAGCTTTATAACTTCACCGTGACAGACTGGGAATGTGTGTGTGTGTGTGTGTGTGTGTGTGTGTGTGTGTGTGTGTGTGTGTGTGTGTGTGTGTGTGTGTGTGTGTGTTGTGTTTGCAGGAACATCCAACATTAAATGGCCTTTTTAGTGCATTTGATTATATAATACGAGCCATAAAACTTGGACTTACAAGTGTGCTGTTAAAGAGACTAGTGTGTGTGTGTGTGTGTGTGTGTGTGTGTGTGTGTGTGTGAGAATGAAAGTGTGTTGATGGTGAAAAGAAATGAAAGTCGGTTCCTGTTGAATGAAAAGCTAATGAAGCGTAAAGTTCCCACGTCGCCTTTTCAACCTCGGTTTGTTTTTGTCAGCGGTGCCAGAAGTACTCGGGTTGTTTACTTAAGTACAAGTAGAAATACTACAGTGTTGTATAAAGTGCTCAAAGTCATACTCGAGTAAAAGTAAAGATATCGTGTCTTAAAGTGTCTAATATTAACTGTACTCAAGTATCAACAAGTACGATGGGTCACCCAATTATCGACTCGGTTGATTATAAAATCTGATGTGCAGCATTTTTGTGATTATTTATTATTATTATCAGTGTTTTTTTTTATCAGATTGCTTATAAAATAAAAAAAATGCATAAATGAGCTAATTTGGCTCTGATGCAGCAAGTAACTAGTAAATAAAGTTATCAAACAAGTTTAGTGGAGTAAAAGTACAATATTTTGAAGTATAAAGTAGCAGAAAATGGAAATACTCGCTTAAAGTACCTTAAGTGCAGTACTTGAGTAAATGTACTCAGTTACATTCCATCACTGGAAATACCACAGTGTAAAAAAAACACTTTTTTTAAGTAAAAGTCTGGCTGTCAAAGTCAAAATCATACTTTTAGGCCTACCAACAGTGAAAATACGGTAAATACGAAGCAGGTTTATTGTCACTGAAATTTCATGACAGTTGTGTAAATGTAACTACGATACAAACTGTATAAACTATAATAAATGATGTCCACAGAGCAGGTTTTAAGCCTCTACAGTCATTCATCACGTTAGCATGACATGTACAGTTACAGGATTTGTGCTGCATGTATGAACACAGGCCGTCATTTACGCTCCTGTCGGATGAGACCAGCCTGTTTCAGGATAAAACTTTTCATATCAGTTGTTTCTTTTAATATGTTCATTCATCTGTTTAATTTGGTTGCTGTATTGATTGGTATGTAGTTTTAAAAACCCTCTTCACCCTAATCATTTTTAATTCATGTAAAAAAAAAAACGGAGAGATCGTGTTTGTACACGCTCAGTAAATTCTTCTTACTGGTGTTTGACAAGTGCTGATTGGGTGAGCGGATACTAGAAGAGCTGGCGTGGCCTCAGGGCGGCTTTTCAAAACTGTCTGTGGATGTTAAAGCTGCTGTAAGTGATTTTTAAAACTAAAATAAGTGTTAAATAGTTCTTTAGTCCATCAATAATCACTGTTGATTAGTCAGTAACACGTGTCTCTTCCCCCGCTGCTCATGATGGGAAAGAGAAACTACATTTTTTGGTATCCCTGCCGACTTTATCCAATCAGGACAGAAACTCCATAAGCGTTAGTGATGTTAAAGTTAGCTTGTGTTAGCAACATTAATGTTATGATATATCATCTAATAAGTATTGTTTCACTAAACATCAAGGCACAAATATAACAACAATGTACGGCTATATTTAGACCAGGCGTTGGTAGGCCTACTTAAAAATATGTCTACTGGATATTTTTAGTGACGAGAGCTCGGTATTCGAGAATGGGAGGACTTGTGTTTTCGCTGCAACACCCACAAGGATTTGGTCTGAATGAGTGCTTTTCAACTGAATTATACGATTAGTAAACAGTGTAAAAACATGTAAATACAGGAACAGGAACCTGTGAGTACTAAAAAGTAAACATCGTGTCACTATCCTGACTCAAATATAAAGTCTGACATGTGAAAAACACACAACTTGTGACCTGAAGAGTCTGGACAAATAGCACAGGAGCTTCTCTGCAGTCAGAGTTTATGAACACAGCCTGCAGGATTCCTCGAGTGTTTTATGACTAAAGCCTGAAACATGCCATCAGGCAGTACTGACCGTGTCGCGTCCCAAGCGTCCCACTGCACGCTGTAAATGGTTGCATTATCGCGAAGGGTGCAGCATTAGCTGGTATTCCTCGGTGTTTGAATGGCGGGCGTGTCGAGGGGCGTAGAGGACTCCTCATGGGATCACAACCACCACATACTCACACACACCCTGTGCAACCTTTATCCTCATACCTGTGCTACTCTAGTGGGCGGGACTGTCTCTTGAGCGCAATAAGAAATAAGACCAGCTGTGTTTACTACTGGCACTCTGCCTGTACAACTGATGTCTATAAAAATGAAATGCTATTATTAAACTGACTGAAAGGGTGGCCACATCAACAGAGACACTTGTGATTAAATGCTTTAACCTTCTAGTCACAATAAAAACTTTAAAACCTGAATAAGAGAATTTGTTCAGAATTACATTTTTCACCTGAAATCGTTTTATTTTTTTCATCTGCAAATCATCAAAATGTGTAAAAAAGTAAATAATCAAATAAAATGTAATGCAACAAGATTATATCATTATAAACACCAAGATCCCACATGAAGGAATTAAAACCCCCACCACTGAATGGGGTGTGTTAAACATGACCGAACCTGCAGCCCTCCTCTGGCTGTTACTCACATTTTAGTCACATGACCTTCCCTCCTCCAGGTGAGAAAAGCAAAGAGTCAAATGTTTTTCCTGCCTGGACACAATGAAACAAAACAGAAAGTTTGGGTGTGGAGATCAGTGCCACATAGATGTTGGTAGACTTCAGCCTTTATCTTGAACATGTTCATTAAGTTTTGTATCTGGTAAAGAAAAAACAAGGTAACAGCAGCAGATATAGGAAGTCTGTTTCACCTGTATGGTTAGAGAAGAGCGCTTTGTAGCACCTTCAACCTCATCCAACAGTAATGTCATAGACCATAGTCACACAGCGGCCATTATCCTCTGACATCAGGCTCGGGGGTGAAGCTTGAATGGTGGGATAATGTCATGCTGCTGCGTTCCAGGTTTCGTTGCAAGGTAGAGAATCTGACAAATTGCTATCAATCTACCACTTCCCAAGTGATCAGCAACTGAAAAGATGATGGATCGTGAAAATCTGGAGAAAACCTTCCGTCAGTAAACAGCTAACGTTAGCTTTCGACAGATTCCTAGCTAACATCACAGTTTGATACACGTTACACGAAACAATAGAAAAGGAGTAAATTAATTCTAAAACACTACATATTCGATAACCCATTAGCTAAAGTTAGCATTCATCCACTTCCTAGCTAACATAAATGTTCGATTACAGTGAGTGTGTTTCACTTCCAGGTTTAAATAAATGTGTCCAAGATGTGTGTGTGAGTTAATTCATGCCATTCATATCATATAGTGTAACAACATCAACGAGTAATGTTAGCTAGGAAGTGGTTGAATGCTAATGTTAGCTGTTGTCTAACGGAAGCTAACCAAACATATTGTTTTACCTTGAAATATGGCCCTATGTCTCTCTGGATTTTCACTATCCATTGCTATTTTAGTTGGTGATCGATCAGGAGGCGATAATATGACAACAATTTGTCAGGTTTTCTACTTTTATACGACTTGAAACCTGGGACTCAGGTGAATCCATGAGTAGAGTTGTGTATCATCAGCATAGCGATTAAACGAGAAAAGATTGTGAGCTGATAACTCGACTTAGGGAGGTGGTGTTTACTGAGAAGAGAAGGGGACCACGCACAGATCCTTGAGGCATCCCAGTGAACAGGAACGTAGGCTTTAACACCTCTTGTTATCATACAACTTTGAACAACTGCCCTGTGAAGAAGGACTCAAACCAACTCCTTTCCACCCGGCTCAGAGAGGGTGGACATGAGGATCTGGAGAAGTCCTTCTCAGACATCGTTCACACTTAGCATCTCTCCAATATTTTATAAATTAAGACCAAACAATAAACACTGACCAGCAATATTGTGCAGCATCAACAGGGGCCTGCCTTAAACGTGTAAAGACTACTGTGGTTTAGTATAAAGTATGTAATATTATCATTTCATTGTTATTCTATAACTATTTCCAGTTTTAGCAGCCAGGTTTCGACAGTGACCTGTTGAAAACGTGTTGTCACGGCGGGCTGTTTGTGTGTTTTTGGTAGCACATGAACAACAAGTCACGGCGCATCAGTGTCAGTCGAGCTGTAACAATACCTCCTAATCCCTCTGTTCTGCATCCATGTCAACGTGTCTCTCTGTTTTGTCCCTGCCAGGCTCCTGTATGGCCCTGTGCATAACAACATCGACACAACACACAGCTTAGAGACGTGCACACACACACACATACTAACACCGCACTGGTTTCCTCATTGACGGATCAATCTGACTGATTCTAACAACATATACGTAACTCCCCTATATAGTTTGATTAATTTGTAGCTTGATTGAGGAATTGTTTGCATATAACTCTTCATGTGTAATATGTCGTGTGTTGTCATTGTGAGGTTGCCAGGCGGCCAGCTGAGACTCCAGGAAGCTGCTGAGAGAGTCGAGAATCAAACTCCCTGTAAAACCACAGTGTGTTTTGTTTCTCGCTTCAGTTTTTGTACAGATTAAACTAAAAACCTGTTAATTAGCGAGCTTTAGAGGTGCTGTTAGGCAGATTTCTCACCTTTAGACAGAGCCAGGCTAGCTGTTTCCAGTCTTTCTGCTAAGCTAAGCTCACTGGCTGCTGGGTGAAGCTTCTTATATGAAAGTCGTAGTGAAATTCTCATGTAGCGCTCCACAAGAAAGCAAATAAGCTTAAACGCCTGAACTGTTCCTTTGAATTCAAATGACAACAGCCAGTGAACAGATTTTAGAGGGAAAATATCTCAGTATAATGTTTTTAAAATTAGAGAAACATCTGAAGATGGTAAACAAGGTCACATCAGAGAGAAACTAAATATGTCTAACAGAAGGTGCTCTCTAGATGGCACTTAAAAACTTGTGCGACATCGGAGAAGCAAAAGAAAGAAGAAGCGTTGCATTTACAAGCTATGTGACGAATGATGATATTGTGAAACACACGGTGTGAATGTGGTTGTTTACTGCAGTACGACCACTTTATAAGTTTGCTGTATGATCGATCTCTTACACTAGAATCAAGGTGCCAAAACTTTTTCCTCTGGAGGCCGAAACTGAAATGTAATGATGGACCACAGGCCGAAACCAAACACTTATCATGTTGTTCCCTTATCTGACTGACTTCCTATGCCATGTATTTCTCAGCCTGCTGCAACTAATGATTATTTTAATGATCGATTAATCGTTCAGTCTGTAAAATGTCAAAAAACTGACGTCTTCAAATCGCTTCTTTTGTCCAACCAACAGTCCAAAACCCAAACACTCCTTATTTACTCTCATAAATGACAAAGAAAAGCAGTAAATCCTCATAATTAAGAAGCTGGAAACCGGAAAAAAAAGACTGAAATGATTAATTGATTTTCAAAACAGCTGGTGATTGATTTTGTTTTGATTAACTAATCAACTCATAAGCTCTGCTACTCTCTAATGGGCTCTACGGCCCACCGGGCTCAGATTATTACATATTTAAAGAGCATTTTTATACACACACAAAAATAAAACACCACAAACATTATTATAATTTCTTTTATAACTTTCAGTGAGCAAAACAGGTGCGTGGGAGAAGACCGAGGGCCGACAAAATCAAAACAAAACCGCTCCTGGTTACCTTGAGATCACTTGAGTTTATTTTTAATGATGACAACGTTTCGGTACAAAAGACCAACGTGACATTATTAAAAATGCGTTCCTGATCCAAGGTGAGGCGAACAGTGTCTGAAGGGACAAATAAAAGCTTATGGCCGGCCAGCTTTGGGCCGTGGGCAGCCTTATTCCAGAAGGAAAACACAGCCAATCATAGACTTAAGTGACTCGTGTGACCTCTGTTATTACCTGTATTGACACAGACATTAATGCGCTCTGTGTGAAGCCCTGCAGCAGCACAATAGTGGTTGCGGCCCGATGACAGACGACACATTGTCTGTTGTGCATCTGCTACTTGACTCACAGTCTCGCGTGTTTGTTCGCGCCACGGTTAGTTTGTTTTTGAGAATAAATCTCCCACAAACAGCTCCGACTGTGCGAGCGCCGAGGTGTTACGCCCTGCTTTAAGTTGTCACACACCCTCAGACCACATAATCTCCGTACATACACACACCGAACCCCTCTGCATTCACAGCCGCAGTCCCGCTGTAGGTACTGACATGTAGACACGCTCGCTCCCCCACCTCCTCCCACGCCGCCCGCCCATCGAGGCCCCTCACTGTAAACAGGCTGATATTTAGTTCAATGGCGACGACCTATTCATTGCGAGCGATGACACTGGTGACATGTAAAGCTCTCTGGCATTGTCCAGCTCTCTGGAGCTCTTTAGCAGTGTAATCACCAGTGAAATGGCAATGGGCCACTGGGATGAAAACACAAGTCAGCAGCTGGTCAGCAAATCACAGTTGAAAGCCGTTAAATGGTGGATTTGCCCCGTAAGCAAGACGAGCTCGGGGGGCCTTTGTGGACCCGGTTTGTGAGAGCACACAGTTGGAAGGAGAGACTTTTTTTTTTTTTTCATAACCATTGATATCAGTTTGATTCATAAGGCCTCTGAGTTATGTATGTTACACAGTATATCTCATTAAAAATGTGCAGGAGTTTATTTTTAATTCGACACTTTACTTTAAATCTGTGATTCATCTCAGGCACAGACGTGTTTCAGAGCTGGTTAAAGGTGAATCGAGAAGCTCAGACAAGTAGATGAGTTTCTGACGTATATATTTTAATTAAGATGATTGGACATGAGCCGACTACCTGCCTCGCTGAATGTTAAACAGTTTCAGGATGTGAGTCACGGCCCAGATCCTCCAGATTTATGATGGTACCGGTCAGAAGATGCTGACTAGAGTCATTTCCAAAAGTACTTCTTTCATCAGGCTTTCAGTCAGCTTTGCTTTAACAACCATATGTTATATTTTTATATTTATTCTGCCAGTTAATGTAAATAATTTGGCCTTTTTTAATGATATATGTGTCCTATCCTATTCATAGTTGATGACATGCTTTAATGAGTGTTTACAAAGGATGGAAGAAATCAGTGGCAAAAAAATTAACATGTTAAAAACTAAAAACAAGTCAAGATTTAGATTAATATATCATATGTACACATATATTAGGGAAATACTTCACATTGTGATTATGGTAATATACATCTTTATTCATTATTTAGTAAGAAAAGTCGTTTAAAATTTACATTTGAAATAAAAAGTTGAAAATCAGAAGATCAGTTGCTGCATGATGACATCATCACCGGGTACAGCATGTAGGAGGGGTCACATCGTGTCTTTAAAAAGACAAAAAAGACGCAACTAATCATCGAGAATGATTTTAAAAAGTTAACAATCAAACACATGATGGTTTTTATTAACAGTCAGAAGGAAAAAGCGTCTCTGTGTCCATGTGTTTCTGTATCAGAGGAACTATGATGTAATGAACCCAGTGAGACGGCAATATGCCTCCATGTGGCAGCTCGACACGCCACCTGGTGGCTCTGATGGACACTGAGGTCTCCACACATCTCCACAGCACAACGAGACATGTTTCAGTCATTTGTTCTTCTTCAGACTGACTTCTGGTGGACGCCACAGAAGAATAATTTGTTGTGTCCTAGTTCACAGCCTGCATGACAAGAACTGTGTCTTCTGTTCAAAGCTCTTTAAATACTTTTTACTTTTTAAATCTAAAGGACATTTTACAGAAAAGTGTAGCTCTTACATCATCACGTAATAATTCATCTTTCTCACCTCAATCACAAGAAAACAATCTTTTCTCTTCAGGGAGACGAATGAATCTTTTTCTATAGCTAAAGATGTTTTATTAAGACTCTCCGCCTGTCTTTGGTTTACTTCTGCTTTACATGCAGTAAAGACACAACACTGTTTCTGCCTGTTCAACAGAAGCAGTAATGTGTTTAATTGTGTACTTTAATCTTTCTTGATCATTAGTTCTGTTTTTTCTTTGACATGATTTGACCACCGTTACATGTTGTACCCAGACATGATGATGTCACTGTGCAAACAAAACATTGTATTTTCAGATTATCAACTTATGTATCAAATATATATTTAAATGATTCTGTTTTTTTACTTTTACTCAATGATGATGAGACCGGCATCGCTGTCTTTCATAATATATAATGTTGCATGTACCATTCATTGTTTTCTTTTTTTACCTAAAGTACACCCTCCATCTTGTAGTTGTTTCCAAGGTACAATATGTTTATAATTCAGTTTTGTAGCAAATATCCAAAGACCATCTTTTCTCTACATCAGGAACAATATTTTGGCAGTTTAGTTTAATTTATTTTCTGATTTTTATATTTGGCTTGTTTTATCTTGTCTTGTTTCCTTGATGCAAACCAATCGCCAGAGTAAATATTGGCGAGTACGTTTCTGCAAACCACAGATCTGTCGAAACTTTACATTCTTTATGTTTCAACTTTAAAGTTTCTTAAGGTTCAATTTTCAATTTTATCTCGTGTCAGTTTTGTGCTTATGCTCCGGTTAGGTTTAAGCACAAAAAACACTTGGTTAAGTTGAGGAAAAGATCATGTTTCGTCTCTAAAATAGCTGTTTTGGTCGGCACGAACACAGCTGGAGACGTCCTGAGGACCTCTTTCTGTTGTTTCACACTTTAAAATGTTGAAACACAGTCTCGAGCTGCGGTCAGCGGTTTGGCAGCCTCCTCCCGTAACGCTACCACCATCCCCTCCTCCTCACGATATGAAAAACAGGTCACAAACATGTAATGTTGAACGTGATGCGACATGTAGAAATGTGAACCACAATCAACAGCTACAACTTCCAACAAAAACATCTTTATTGATTTATCTTTAACCAACAAAGTGATTCCTGTCAACAGTCACATTTCCTTGCAGAGCTGCATCGTTTCTGACCTTGAAACAAAAAGAGCGCTGATCTGTCTTTTCGCCTCCGCTGCAACAGTTTGAGGCTCATTTCTCGTGGCTGTGACGGACGTAAAGTATTTGCCTCTGTGAGTTTTACAGTAACAGCCGCATGCACAGTCACGCCAAGTATGCCGATCAAAACGCTTTAAGCAAGAGGCATCCTGAACACACACACACACACACACACACACACACACACACACACACACACACACACTATAACAGTGACTCACACACTGTTAGCACTTCATGTTTCATACAGTATATCTGACACACATACAGGAGAGCTACATGATAATTAGTTAGTTAGGAGCAAATCTATTTACATAAAAATAAATAAAGGCATTTATTAATGTATTAAATGTGACATAAATTGGTATTTCTGTCATAATTTGCCTCTTTGTTCATTATCTTTGTATTAATTTCTCTATTTATTTTTTATTTCCTGTTTGTATTTATATTTTAATAACAAAGAAAAAGACCAAACACAAACACACAACAGAAGGACAATTTTCCACATATTACAGACAAAAATATATAAATACAATACACATGTTTATGAGTTCGTTGTCACCACTACTTCTAGAAAGGGTTTCCGCCTTTTACTTAAAGGGTACAGAATAATTTATTTATTTATTTATCTCTTTCTCTCTCTCTCTGCGTATATTTATAAATTAATTAAATAAATATTTTTTTTGGACAGTTTCAGTCTGTTTTTGTTTACCTTTGCATTATTGACCCTATTTATTGACTTTATTTATTAATTTTTCATTTGTTTATTTATTATTTTCTCTCTTTAAAAGAGGGGGCTGTATTTGAAAGTGTGTCATGGCGTCTGGTTAATTGGCTCATTTCAAGTCACAAAAACTCAACTCTCATCATTATCTGTCTCTTTCCCGCAGTCAAACAAGGCTCAGCTATCATGTGCCAAACCTGAGACCAGCTGCTGGTGCTGCTGGTGCTGCTGGTCCAACTCAACTCTCCAGAAAATAAAAAAACACTTTGTAATGACCAGTTTGTGGCCTGCATGTTGTTCTCAGTTTAATTAGTTAGAAATTAGTTGGGTTGGAAAAAGTGACCCAGTCCCACAGCACTTTACCTCCATCTAGTGGCCACAGTGTAAACCCTACTTCTTCTTCTTCTTTAAAAAAAAAAAAAAAAAAGCTTTATTGACCAAGATATTTACAAACAACAAGCCACCAATAAAGGTAAAAAAACAAAAAAATGAGCTGAGTAGGAGAAAACACAATAAAGAAGATACAAATAAAACAAACAAAACCACATAATTAAACTATTAAAACTAGGCAAAATAATTAAAACATATGGAGTACAAATAATATACAATATTTAGAATGGAAAATAAAATAAAATAAATAAATAAATCAGAAATTCAATACATAGATGTCTTCCTTCCTTTTGCCATTATGAGAGTCAGAAAGTCCTACTTCTAAAACAGCACGTCTTTCCGGTCGTCATTCCAAACTCCATTTGAAAATGTGTCAGTTTTCTGCTGATCTGTATAAAAACAGAAATACTAAGTATTCAAATCAAAATCAAGTGCCCCTCAGAGATGTGACGATTCACTCTTAAATTCGGCCTACATACAATCCACCAATAAACCCGTTTACCGCCTGCACCGAGAGTGTTGGTGTGGGTTAAAAGAGGTGATTGTTTTTATTCTAAACGAAATAGTCGAGTAAAGGAGCATATGCCGAATTGAAGAGGGTGTCTCAGTGGAGCAAAAAACGTATTCAGATATTTTACAACGTACGCCTACAAGCAATACGAAGGGAAAATGTATTAAATCGCAAAGTTTATGAACGTACATTCGCGTGATCTCGGACCTTGACTCGTCTCTACTCAACCAAAGTCACGTGTGGTTCTATAGGTTCGCCCATATGCGTGTATATGGTCTGTAGGCTCAGTTATACATGAACAAGGCTGCCAGTAAATTATTTGTAGATACACAAACATCTGGTTTCGTTCAGAGGTGGGTTATTTCCCGACACAGTGACGTGCCGGCTGCAGAAAAACATTTCCTGCTTATTTGACCACAAAGACTTTTTTTATTTCCTCAACAAATTCTTCAGAAGGATTAAAACTGTTCATGAACCTCTGCAGAAGTCCAACCTGAATGCAGTCAAACCTGTTTTCTGAGACTTGACCTCCTTTTCCGCATGTTGAGACACGCTCCTTCTGCTTCCCTGATGGGCGGTGTCCTTTCAAAGCAATCAGACTTCTCTCGATCCATCATTTGAATCTTCTTGCAGGCAGCTGACAACATCTGTCTGACGGGACAGCAGAAATGGCTTTGAGTGGAAAAACCGCAGTAGTGACCGGAGCAGTGATGGGAATAGGAAGAGCAATCACGGAGGTGCTCCTGCAAAACGGTGCCAAGGTAAAGTTCTGCCCAGCTGTCGGTGTCATATTTGGGGCATCAGCTCGAGTTCGTGCGTGCCAGCAGTGGAAAGAAGTACATTTGTCACAAGAAAAAAACCCACAATTTTATTTGAAGCTGCTCTCACTTCACTAAACTTTCTTACTTCACTTCTCACTCCACTGCATGTACGCATTTTACAGCTGTGTTGCCAGATGTTGTCCTCTCTTGTCAAGTGAAGCACAGTCCTCACTTTTTTAATTTCTCATAAAAAGTACAATAAATAAAATAAAAAAATCTGCCAGTGTTCTTTAAAATCAGTGATTTTCATAATGTAGTTCTGCACGTCTTGTTCTTTATAGTTTCCACACGATAACAATAATTGACTGAAATTAAAATAAAGTTGAATATGTCTATTTAAAATGTCAGGCTTGTATTTCAGAGATGGTGTGAGACAACAGATATCACTTTGCAGTTTCAGTCATAGAGGCACAATGCTAATTAAAGGGACACTTCACTAATTTTACTCATGAAGTTAGAGGTGCAATGTGTTAACATTTCGGTTGAAGTCATTTAAAACGTGTCAGGGTGAATGTAAACAGCAGCAGCTAGATGGTGATGATAATGTGGTCGGCATCTTCAAAAGTTAGACATCTGGGACATCTGCCTCGTCCTGCTGTAGCCCTGCGCTCTGTTGACTCAGAGCAAGGTCCACCCGTCGAGTGCAACAGCTGTGGTGTTGTGGTGGAGTTTTTTGATCATTAATTTCTGATTTTCATGTTGTTGTCTTAGTCCCATTTTGTCCATTTCCTTTTCCTGTCACCAGACGGCCAGGAGCAGCATTAAACCGAGCTGGATTAGCATGGCTCCTATACCTACTCTCTTCCTCCCTGGGGCGGTTCAGCTGCTCAGGTCGGATGCTCATAGTCCAAAATTGTCCATTGTTTCAGAAACAAACCCCAAAAAATTATGCTAAAAAATCCTAAAACGTAGCATTATTTGGAGGAGGTACCGACCACTGCATCTTGCAAACAGTTTAATCGTTATGACGTCTACTTATTATATTGCAAAGCATGTTTAGCATGCTAACCAGCTAGCCCCGGCCCATCCACCAACACCAACAGTTCCCTGGTGCTCTGAGCTCCCAGTCTGGACCGCTAGCTGCATGGCTAATTCAGCTATCTAGCTAACAGCAGCTGCACTTGGCAGCAGTTAGCTGTTACTCTGGTGCTGAAACACATATTGGCTATGGCACAGATGCTGACTGCTGTGGTTGACTGCATTAGGTAGGTGTATCTAATAAACCGGCAGCTGAGTTTACACCTGATGGTCCTTCTGTACAGGTCGCCCTCCTGGACGTGAATGAAAGTGCAGGAAAGACTGTGATGGAAGCCTTGGAGAAACAGTACGGACGGGAGAAAACTCTGTTCTGTAAAGGCGACGTTCAATCAGAGGAGCAGCTCAAAGGTAACACACACACACACACACACACAGACGCACACACTTAACAAAGTATATGAAAGAAATGCATGAAACTTATCTAGAGGGCAGAGTTGTATTGATTTTATTTTGCAGCCAGACAGCAAATGTTTACCATTTACCAGAAAGCACGTGATGAGCTTCAGTACAGGGTGTTTTGTATTATGTTATGACGTTATTCATTTTCTAGCATTACACTACAGTTTGGTATGTATGTATAGTTGTGCGTCGTCAGCATAGCATTGCAATATTATGACATTGCAAAAAGCTTGAGCTTGATTGCTGAAAAAAAGACATAAAGAAAGAACTATCAGCCTTAACTCAACATAAATTGAACTAAATGATCACAAACCCTTGAGAGACTGGTTAAAGTACTTACATAATCTACATTTTAGAACGTGATTACAGTTAGTAATCAGTTATTATCGATAAGCCTACCGATTATATTCTATAAAAAATATTTGGTCTATAAAATGTCTGAAAATAGTATAATTCCCATCACAAGTTCCAGTCCAAGGTCTGCAAATGGCTTGTTTTGTCTAACAAACAGTCTGAAATTCAAATATAATCAGTTTACTGTCAGAAGAGTGGAACAAACTGAACAAATTCACAGTTGAGAAGCTGGAAGCAGACGATTTCTGAAGTGTCTCCTTTAGAAAATGACAAAAATGTATTGCCAAAATGGTTACAGATTAAGTCTCTGGTGATGAAGTAATTCAGTAACTGACAAATGGTTACATCTCTGCGGTGAATGATGCCACACTAAACAATGTTTCCCAACTTTCCCAACTTCTCTCAAGCTGCCTTTAAGAAAACCACGGAAACATTTGGAGGAATAGACATCCTGTGCAACAATGCTGGCGTCTTGAATGAGGGTCAGTGGGAGCAAACTGTCTCCATAAACTTGGTAAGAAGTAGAAAAACAACAAACTGCATCTGGTTGGGATTAAGCCAATTACTTGTGCTTGACTGCAACACTCCCACAAGGGAAATTACACAGCATTCAAGGTTCAAGGCGAATTAATTGATCATTTATGACACCAGGGCTGCGAAAATGAAACTGTGATTGAGTCCCTTTATGCAACATCACGGAAAAACAAACACAAAACAATTTGGCCTGAGGAGTGAAGCTGCTGTCTGGTGGTACAGCAGAGGATACTTCTGTATCTTTTGTCAGATGGCAACAGGGTGAACACTGTGGCTGGGGTGGGTGTCATCTTCTTGTATCCTTTGGACTTCACCGCTATCACTGATGCTTCAATGATGGTTGTTGGGCGGTTTTAACCACCCGCTGCAGAGCCTTCCTGTCTTGGGCCGTGCACATACTAAGATGTGATGTTTTCTATTTTCATGAAATACTGTTTGCACGACCGCTAACAGAAACAATTTGCATTTCTTTCTTTTCAGCAGTGTTCAACTAGGTACGCAGAGAGCGGCCAGTAAGTATTCGTTGACAGAAAACAAGATATCTGATGTCAACTATTTCATGTTGTAGATGGGTGTTATCAGGGGGACTTACCTGGCTTTTGAGCACATGAACAAGTTGAAAGGAGGTCGGGGAGGGGTCATCGTCAACACAGCATCCATGGCAGGTAAAGACTAATTGAAATGCTCTGTGACTGTAACTGTGCTTTTCATTTAGTCACCCGTCGCTATAACTTCCAGGGAAGCATCAGATGATACGTCAGATAATAATGAAGGAACCTGACGCCACTTGTGTAAAACTTTAAAACATTATCCCGGCCATGAACATATCTGCCGGAGAAAACAAAAACAAGGAGGTTGTGTTTTGATAACTCAAATTAACCCTCATATTAACTGATATAACTCACGTCCTACAGGTTTCGGTCCTCTACCGAGCTGTCCCGTCTACACAGCCACCAAGCACGGAGTGGTCGGCTTCACTCGAGCCATGGCGGTAAGAAAGGTTTCCTTACGATGAAGTACAAGAAGATCAAGCAAACATCTGTGTAGAAGAATGTGCAGCGGAAAAATAGAAACAAGGTGTTAAAGGAGACATTTCCTTCAGTTTGCTATGTATAGTAGGTTCTTGTGCATGTAAAATATTTAAATTATGAACCTGGAACCCTCTGAGCAGCTGAAGCTTGACGGTACGTCTTCTTAATATTTTACCAGGCTAACTCGACCCTCTCTGGCTACGGCATACGAGTGAACGCCCTTTGTCCGGGTTTTGTCAAAACTGATCTCTTCACTGAAATTCCAGCTCGACTGGCACGACACTCCCACCTGGTTGATGCAACCCAACAACTGTTAGACAAGCTGGGGACGATAACGTGAGTCTTTGCCTCACAAACACAAACAAAGTACATGTATAGTCATTGGAGTCACTTCCCCCCTTTTTGTTTCCAGTGTGTCTGAGGTAGCAGAGAACATCCTCGAGCTGGTGACAGACGAGACGAAGAACGGAGAGGCCCTCCTGGTGATGCCGACTGGAAAAAAATACATGACTTTCCCTTCATTGAGTTAATCGATCTGTGTACAACAGACAGGGAGCTTCAACTAAAACATCTTCCTGAGTAGCCAGTACAGTGTGTGGAAGGTCTAAGCTGTCGGCTTTCTGCACTCTCCACTTATGTTCATTTACTTTGCTAGTGGTTTGCTTTAGTAGTTTAACTATCGCTAAATTATATCAATCGCTTCTGCCAGAATTAATGTTGGCAATGTACGTTGTGGGAAACCAAAGGTATGTTGAAACTTCTTCAGTTTTCGATGTTATGTTGTGTTACGCTGTGCTTATGGTCGGGTTTCGGTTAACGCCTCGTTTCCTTTCTATAAGTTCTGTTTTATGTACAGAATTAGACACATAGGGCCTATTTAAATGATGTATGGCGCCTGGTCTACGGTGCATAGCACTCGTACGTTAAGGGTGTGTCCAGCTGTCCAACAGCAAAGTCAAGGTTGTAGTTAGGCTCTGAATTAGTCATGGGTGTGTTTTGGGTGTAACATCAATTAAACCGATCGGAGCGTCATTCCCTGTAAGAGCCAGGTGCGCCAGGACCTGGAGCGTTGATATTACACGGCGGCACTTGATGGTCCTCGGCCCGCTGGACCCTCTGCCCCGCCATTATCCGTCCCACTGCATATGAAAAATACACTGATATTCAACTGAGGAGCGCTGCTGTGCGTCAGTTCAGTCAGTATTCATGTGAATTAATGTTGTGCTTTCTTCTACACAACAAAAGGACACACAAAGTCCAAAATCATGCAGTCAAACAGTTTGGCGAAGCTTAAAGTTTCCTCTGTCAAGTTTCTGACGACAGCTATTAGTGTTTTGCATACACCATTACTGCATACGTGGAAATGTTAACACACCCGGGGGCGCACAGTACTTTTGCTATATACACAACAACGTGGGCGCTGGGCTTGAAAATGACAACTGTGTCGGCCTGAAATTAAACTTAACGTATCCATGGTTTGCAGAAGTGTACCATGTCAACATTTAACAGACTGAATCAAAGCCTGTCTGAGCTGAATTAAAACATGAAATATTCCTGTCACCTGAATCAAAATCCAGTAAATCCTGAATGTAGTTTTGTATAATAATCATTGGGATGTCACTATGTAATAGTAACACTTTTCCCCAAAAAACATTCATATGATTGTGAATCAGTAGTAATAATAAAGTGTTTGTTGGGTTAAAAAATGATTTGTTGTTTATCTCTGTGTAAGAACTCTCTCGGCTATTCTATCAAACAATTTATCACAAAACGAAAGCAATAAATGAATGTACTGCAATAATAGTCAGCTCTAGCTGAAGCACCTTGGGCGTTGTACTGATCATTGTGAACAAAGCGGTTGTCGCATTTCAGGTTTTGTAGTCGTTCCTTGTTTGTACAGTGGTGATCATCCCCGCCTGTCACGGTCGATTATAATCGATACATCTGAATAATATTCACGCAGTATACAAAGTACATTTATGCTTTCTGGCATAAAGCACTGGCTGTCAGACGACAGGACATTTCCGGTTTTAGTATGCACTTGAACGCCACATGCATACAGTTTCCGTAGTGTAGTGGTTATCACGTTCGCCTAACACGCGAAAGGTCCCCGGTTCGAGACCGGGCGGAAACAATCTTTATTTTCCCAAACACGGCAGAGTAATACTCATACAGCGTCTACACATAGCTACAGACCGAGTAAACTGCTTTTTACTGGAATTATTTAAAAGCGGAATTTCCGATGCGTACCTGAAAGCGCCCCTCACCTGTGTGTGGAGGCGCTGCAGCCTCTCAAACTTCACGACCACCGACCTCTTCACCCACCCAGGTGTTTATCCCCGCTCAGGTAACACGTTAGACATGCACCTCTACGGACATGAAGAGTAATATTTAATAAAAAGGCACATTAATGTACAAAATGTACGAGTGTACCTGTGTGCAGCCCACCGACTGTATCTGACTGACATCTGGTGGTGAAGGCTGTGTACTGCATCACATTGCATGAACTTTTAGCTGTTTATGACACAAAGTGACCCACTGAACCCTGATTTTTCTGTTATTTCCCCCATTTTTAGGAGCTTTAAAGTGGAAAAAGGCACCTAGTATGACAGCATCACATCTACCTGTTATATTGTGTATCTTCTTTTTTAAAAGGATCTCATATTTCAGTACTTTAATCTCTGCAGACTTACATATTCATATGCTTTTGTGCAGCGTATATAAAGTGTCAGAGATATTTGTTTTTTGAGAAATGTTGGTGGTTTTTCAAAAGCATTTGGCTGCTTTGTTTTGTTCAAAAAGAAGCTTGATGATGTTCTCTATAATAGCAGTAACTTCTCTTTGTTAGGAGGAAGATAAAAAGACTATTTAAATTACATTTAACTGAGCTTTCTGCATGTTTCTGTCACAATGTGTGCAGTGCTGTACCACTAGAAGTTGATATCCAGTATCCATGGAGATTTGTAGTCTATTTACTTATTTTTTAAAAGATTTAAATTATATTATTGCTTATTTTACACCGTGTTGCATTCAGGGAAACAGCATAACTTAGGGACTAAATGTTTAATATTGAATTTTTGATTTTTTTTTTTATTTGAGAACTTCAAATACAAACAATTTATAAAAGTTTAAGAATCCAGTCCCTCGTCATCTACATCTCATTTTTCCAGGGGGAATAGGAACATGAACGCCCCACAGGGTTTCCGTAGTGTAGTGGTTATCACGTTCGCCTAACACGCGAAAGGTCCCCGGTTCGAGACCGGGCGGAAACATTGCTTTCTTTTTTTTTTCTCTTTCAAAATAAAATGAAAAAAAGAAAACTGGTTTCTTGTGAGATCATCCAACCTAATAGATGAAAGCGGAATTCAATGCGTACCTGAACGCAGCCTTCAGAAGGTGCAGCCTCTCATGAGGAGCTGTGGTGTCCGAAATACAATTATTTTGGACTTTTTTTTACTGGATATAAGAAGTTTTAGACTACTTGAGTTTGGAGATATAAAAAAGCTGAACTATCATTATATTATTATTGTCTTTAAGATGATTAGAGTACGGTTTAGAAGGGTACATTCATTTATAATTTAAATTTTTGAGTCGTCGTGTTTTATTCTGAAAGGTCCGTACTGTACAGAGCGGAGGGCGTTTTCATCAAAACAGAAACTTAAAACGACATTTTCTCTGATTGGACGCTGATACCTGCGAGCACTCGGGCCAATGAGCGAACAGCAGGGGGGCTATATAAAGGTGGAGTCCGCCGATGTTTGACATTATTCGTTCAACGAAACCCCAGAAACAAAAAGAGCAAACATGTCTGGACGCGGCGGTAAAGGCGCAAAGGTCAGAGCCAAGGCGAAGACTCGCTCCTCCCGGGCCGGACTCCAGTTCCCGGTGGGTCGTGTCCACAGGCTCCTGAGGAAGGGCAACTACGCCGAGCGGGTCGGTGCCGGCGCCCCCGTCTACCTGGCGGCCGTGCTGGAGTACCTGACCGCCGAGATCCTCGAGCTGGCCGGAAACGCCGCCCGCGACAACAAGAAGACCAGGATCATCCCCCGCCACCTGCAGCTGGCCGTCCGCAACGACGAGGAGCTCAACAAGCTGCTCGGCAAGGTGACCATCGCTCAGGGAGGCGTGCTGCCCAACATCCAGGCCGTCCTGCTGCCCAAGAAGACCGAGAAGCCCTCCAAGAAGTGAAGACCTGAACCCGGCTTCAACCAACACAACGGCTCTTTTAAGAGCCCCCCACCCGAAACTAAAGACGACATTTCCTTTATATTAGTGTGAGATGGTGTTTAGTTTAATTGTAACGCAGTGACATTCAACTAAAATCTTAATTAAACGATATATAGTGTCTTACAGATGTGTTTCAAACAACGTCGGAGGTCCACTCCTTTTTTATTAAACGTTCATCCAGGTGCCTTTTTCTATCACAAGTGAACTTAAATGTGTCCCCGAGGTTACAGACGCCATTATACATCGTATTTCCCGGCACTTTTATCCTCTAACGTCCCTAAACATCACACTTTACTCCGCAAACACCCACTTCCTGCTTCACATGAGTGCCACCATCAATTGTGTCCCCCTCAGCGCTGGAGTAACGCCCCTTCCGGTTTCCCTCACAGCACCTTTTTTTATTCAATAACTAAACAGTTTAGAGGTCTGCTAATTAAAAGGAGTGCATTTTAAATATGTAGTCTAATTGTTTTTGCTTTCGAGCCAGTTTTTATGAATGTAATATTTTGCTATAATAATAAATGAATCATGTACATTTCATCTGGGGAGAAGTGAGTAAAGTATTTGTCAGTGACATTTCTGAAAGGTATTTGTAAATCAAGCCAAAAGGCAGTAGTATGGAAACAATCTGTAAAAACATCACAGTCACAAAAAGATAAAAATAAATTATTTGTCTCACTTTATTCACTACCAAACAAAGTTTTTTCTGAAATAAGGTCAACAGGAAGAGGCCTCCAGCCTTGGCTCTCTGTTTACTGCCCACTTGGACACTCACACAGTTTTGTTTTGTTTGTTTTTTTGCAATATTCCTGTACATTATTCTGTTGTTTGTAGCATTTATTGCCAGTTATTACAGATTACAATATTATCTATGCTGAAGTTAAAGTGTAAGTAGGCTACAAAGCAAATCTCTTTGCATGTCTTGCTGGTAGTGTTCATATAATTTATATTATTATTTTATTAATAAGAAAATACACTAATACACACTTCTCAGAGTTAGTTATTGGGTTATTTTTGCTTGTCACCTGATTTTTTATTTTGTGTTTTGTGAATACTTCTGGTCACAAATGCATAAACACACACATGCACCCATATCCCTAACTAATTATGAGTAATGTAGATTTAATGCACTTTTTTCTACAATCTATTCTTATCTCTATATATTCTGTAGTTTTGTTTTGTTTGTATTCTGGAAGGAGAATAATAAAACCAGAGGGAACTTCAGTATTTGATATTTTCATTGATGTTTTAAACCAGTATTGTTGTGGTTGTTTCGGACATGTTACTCTCATAGTGTCGGTGTGTGGCTCTTAAAAGAGCCGTTGTGTTGTTGAACAGGTGCGGGGTGAGTCTAAGCTCTCTCTCCGCGGATGCGGCGGGCCAGCTGGATGTCTTTGGGCATGATGGTGACCCTCTTGGCGTGGATGGCGCACAGGTTGGTGTCCTCGAACAGGCCGACCAGGTAAGCCTCGCTGGACTCCTGCAGCGCCATGACGGCGGAGCTCTGGAAGCGCAGGTCGGTCTTGAAGTCCTGAGCGATCTCCCGGACCAGGCGCTGGAAGGGCAGCTTGCGGATGAGCAGCTCGGTGGACTTCTGGTAGCGACGGATCTCTCTGAGGGCCACGGTACCGGGCCTGTAGCGATGGGGCTTCTTGACTCCGCCGGTGGCCGGGGCGCTCTTGCGGGCAGCCTTGGTGGCCAGCTGCTTCCTGGGAGCTTTTCCTCCGGTGGACTTACGGGCGGTCTGCTTGGTTCTCGCCATCTTAGCTCAGCTGTCTTCTCTGTGTCACAGATCAGGACTCGATGCTGACTGACGGCCAACAGCGGCTTTATAAAGACACCGCTGGAGTGACGTCAGCACAGAGCGACTCCCGCGCTGCAGCTGATCAACTATTGGAGGGAAACATTCAAACTAACCAATCAGACACAGCGACTGTTACAAGGACCCATCTGACAGGAAATGATTAACTGACACTTTTTTACAAGGAAAGAAAAATCTTAATGTTTTGTACTTAATGCCGAATTTACAAGAAGGCGCCAATTATATGAAATGTGCCATAGCAGTTTCACAAAGTTGGTTAAGTTTCTCCTCACGATGCGACAACTCTTAAAATTACTCGATTTGTAAGGGACACTGGGATAATGACGTTACTAGTGACTTCACTTTATTACGTGCCCTATATCCATGACTTCTGATACCCGCTTTGTTCAGCAGGATAATCTTCACAGATAAACACCACTGGTGTGATTTTTGAAGCGTAAATTAAATCTCTAGCAGTAAAAAGCACAAGGAGAAGAATGAACTTGCTGTTGCACATTGTTGCCTCAGTGTGTAAAGAACAAAATGCAAAGCTCCTTGATATTTATGTGCCACCATCCAGATCTTCAACCCGCATCACCGAGCCAAAATGGGGCGAAAATTAGCGTGCCCACCCCAGTGTGATGTTTAAATTTGAAGGACTGTTTTGTACTTTGTTCCTTGCTGGACTGATATTATGTGTAACCTTCGTCCTCACAGTAGTAGGCCATACCATCATGGTGAATATTAGATATCCTACTATGCTGTGCCACCAGGGTGCATGTTGTATTTTTGATGCATCGCACGAACAATGCATTCATAGTGTTTCACTTTTTGTGCAGATGACATCCTGCCTCGCCTCCATCCTGCTATCAATAACCTTAGGGTCCAGTTACAAATATGTGAAATCAAGCAAATGACCATCACCTGCCGGTGAGGCACACAAAAATCAGTTTGATGGTTTACAGTCAATTTGAGGGGGGGTCAAACACACATCTTTATGTTTTTGGTCGTGTCATTGACTTCACTGGTTGAAGTTCACCAATGTTGAAGTCAGCAAAGCAGAGACACCACTGTGTTTAGCCACCGGATGCAAATGTTTATTTTGTCCATTCGCTTGTCTAGAATTGAACTTGCCACTGATGTTTATGTGTATGTGTGACCGTATCCTGAAAGCTGGTTTATAGATACATAACCTCTGAAATTACGGTTACATACCGCCATTCCGACATACCGCCATTCCGACATACCGCAATTCCGACATACCGCAATTCCGACATACCGCAATTCCGACATACCGCAATTCCGACATACCGCCATTCCGACATACCGCCATTCCGACATTGTACTATTCAGACATACCACTATTCCGACATGCTGATGTCCCGCCATTCCGACAAGGCTAACCCTAACCCGTAACCCTTTTAAAAGATTTGTCGGCATGGCAACACGTTTAAACAAGAAAAAAATACCACCATTCCGACCTTAGGAGGCAAAAATTGTCGGAACGATGGGATGTTTAATTAAAGGTTTAAGTGTTGCCATTCCGACAATTAGGGCCTAATGTCGGAATGGCGGTCGCCTCCTGAAATTACACCCCCAGAACACTGATTGACGGTGGGCTTTATGTGACCTACATCAACTCCTCTTGCAAAATGTATCACAACTGTTCAAATGACGACATTCAAAAGGTATTTTCACTTTCAGCTGCTGAACATGTAGGAAGGACCGTCGAGTCTGGCCCCGCCCACCAAACCGAACACGCGTCTTCCTTTACGTCCGCAGACAGGCTGTAAATTCAGAGTGTCTGCAGCGCGCAGGCAGTTGACTTTGTTGAAGACTAAGCTGACAACATGAGCGGAAGAGGAAAGGGAGGCAAAGGACTCGGTAAAGGAGGCGCCAAGCGGCACCGTAAAGTCCTCCGCGACAACATCCAGGGCATCACCAAGCCCGCCATCCGCCGTCTGGCTCGCCGCGGCGGAGTGAAGCGTATCTCCGGTCTGATCTACGAGGAGACCCGCGGGGTGCTCAAGGTGTTCCTGGAGAACGTGATCCGCGACGCCGTCACCTACACCGAGCACGCCAAGAGGAAGACCGTCACCGCCATGGACGTGGTGTACGCGCTGAAGAGGCAGGGCCGCACCCTGTACGGTTTCGGCGGCTGAACCTCGTCCTGACCCGCTGATACCGAAACCCAACGGCTCTTTTAAGAGCCACCCACCCGCTCTGAAGAGACGGTTCCTGAGTTATAATGTTTATCATGTGGTTGAAACACTTATAATCTGTGGTAGTTCATTAATTAAGCATCTTAAAGTAAGCAAAGTGAAAACATCCCTCTACAATCATTCAACTTGTTCTGCAGGGAATGTAAAGATGTAACATGTTACTGGTACTGCTGATAGTCACCAGATAATACACCCCTGAAATCACAATGTATTACATTGGTTAAGGGTGTTTCAGAGTTTCACTTGACATCTAAATTATCTTCTTTGGCCACCAAAAACTATGCAACACATTTATTGCACCCATACCTATTTTATTTCTGGAACAATAACAGCCCCCCTCAACCAAAGAGAGTAAACTAGTAAATATTGCAAATAGAAAAATAACTTTATATTCCCATTGTGGGAGTATTGGCTACTGTTGGTCTTCCAAAATGATCAAGATGTTCGGTGAATTATTAAACGAGAATCTGAATGATTAATTTAAACCTAAACCAGAGTCAGTCGTTGTTCTGTTAACTGGGCCAGTCTCTACTTCATCCCAGAAGTAATTCATAAATTATCTTGAGATTATGTTGAATTGTGACAGTTAAACATTAAAGTAAAATCCACCTGGGTTTGTTATAAACACCAGTGTTATAATAAAGGGAACGAGCTCTTGGTAGAAGCAGTGTGTGGCCCTGAAAAGGACCTTTGTGTTGGCGGGTATCAGCGGGTCTACTTGGAGCTGGTGTACTTGGTCACGGCCTTGGTGCCCTCGGACACGGCGTGCTTGGCCAGCTCCCCGGGCAGCAGCAGGCGCACGGCGGTCTGGATCTCCCTGGAGGTGATGGTGGAGCGCTTGTTGTAGTGGGCCAGGCGGGAGGCCTCGCCGGCGATGCGCTCGAAGATGTCGCTCACGAAGGAGTTCATGATGCCCATCGCCTTGGAGGAGATGCCGGTGTCGGGGTGCACCTGCTTCAGCACCTTGTACACGTAGATGGCGTAGCTCTCCTTCCTGGTCCTGCGCCTCTTCTTGCCGGACTTGCTCACGGCCTTGGAGACGGCCTTCTTGGAGCCTTTCTTCGCTGCTTTGGGTGCATCAGGCATGATGAGTTTGTTCTGTATGTCACAAAACGAGTACCTACCCTGCGAGCTGACCGCTTTATATTTCCGTGTCTGATGCAAACACAGCTGTGCCCTCGCTCTCACGGGATTGGCTGAGTGTTGTGCTCCACACTGCGCATGCACGGAAATGAAACCCTCCTGAACTCTGACTGTGACACTGTGTGAAAATCACTGTTAGGTTTCAATAAGCTCAGACAGGAAGACCAGTTTGTTAAAAATAATAATTAGTACATATAATAAGTAAATATTTACACTTCAAGACAATAAAGGCTACTTTACGATACGCATATTGAATTAGTTTCACAAATGTCATAGAAATATGCTGTTTATTTGCGTTAAAAGGGCGCTATGTAGTTTCGTAGAAGAAATTCAAACACTGAATTTTAATATTTACAATAATAATGAGGTAATACGTGAATAAACAAGCTGTTCTCAGAGGAAAAAAGTGTCCCCAGAAAACAGTTTGATGCTAAAAGAGTGGCAGGGTCCGCCACATATAAACAAAGTAAAACAATATGAAATTGTGTTGTCCTTTAAGGTCTGTTTGTTCATCCAGTTTATTCCATCATGAAAACGTAGAGAGTTTGTTTATTTAGACGTCTCTTCCCCAAAACTTCACAGGGCTCCTTTCAGAAAATAGTTGCAGAAGTTAAAGGTGCTGTTTGTAAGAAAAGTGGATTTTTGAGTTTCATTCCCAACTCGTCAAATAATGAAAAAATGACACTCTGTCCTACGATCCCAAGGCATCAGTTTTTGACGAGTTGGCAATGAGACTCATAAAAATCAACTGCTCTTACAAACAGCACCTTTAAAAGTCTGTCCTGATATAACAACACATCAACCACGGATACAACCAGGTGTAGTTTCACCATATCCTGGATGTAGAATAGGCCCAAGCCATTTGCAGCACAGTAGGCAGATACAGTGTCCTAACCACTAACATTGCCCCTGTAGACACACATAAAGCAGCCTGTCAGCTGTTCTGTGGTCAGAGAGGTTTTCAAAATTTCCAAATGAAAGCAAACATGTTCAAAAGCAAAATTAAACCAATTTGTTTACAATTAGGAATGTGAAATATGTACGAATTTTTCGTCCTGTATTTGGAAATAAGATTATCTGCTACTTATCGATGTATCAGTGAAATGATAAATAGAGCCAATATTATGAAGTCAAATTGCTTTAACTGACTGAAAAAGCATTTATAATCTCCGATACAGTAAATAGATGTTTGCACCTTGAAACACAGAGAAGAAGAAGAAGAATATGGATTATGTAACTCAAGATTGCCTCAAAAGAAATCAATGCAAAAGCGCTTAATAAGCTTCATGTGTCATTTACACTGCTCATTGCTGGTGGACTTTAACGCTGGGGTGTCCGATGCGTCCCTGAAGGCGGCCTTCAGAGGAAGTTTGGACGTGTTGCAGCGCTGCAGCTTCACACACGTTTCTGTCCACAAACACATCGACACAACACACTTCACCAAACTCGTCCACCTCCAGGTGACCGCCGTGTGCTCCGGTCGTTGGTAAGTGCTCGTATGTTGTCACTCTCTGCCAAATGATTGATTAAACTGATTAATTGAACCGCTTCTGTCCACATGCTAACGTTAGCTTTCCTTTGAGGGGCTAATGTTAGCTTCAACGCCGATTTCGGTGTATTTTTTGGTTTGGAAAACAAGTGTGCAGGTTCGCTCTCAGCAGACAACACGGTCACCAGCGGGCGGTGGTGCTGTTTCACGTATTAAGCCGCAGGTTTGATATAAACTGAGTATTTTTGGACTTTAAAACAGAAGTTGTGTTTGCATGCGGCGGCCATTTTGTTGCATCCAAGTCCAGCTGGGAAAAATGACACTCGGAAATAAAGCGCTTTTAAAACTTAAATCATACTTTTAATAGAAAAACACGATGCAAGAGTGTTAGAGGTGAATGTACTCAGAAGAGGTATAGTTGAAGATGAAATTAATTTAAAATGAGTTACCAAATCCAAATGGAGTGAAAGTAAACAAATGGACTGAGAAGAAATACAATAATACAAACAATATGTGTGTTTTGTTTAATCTTGAGAGTGTTAACAACCTTTTTATTCAAAGACAAATAGGTTGTCTCGGTATAAAGTTTCTGAGGTGATTCATGTAATTAAATATGGGTTTAATTCTGTGAAATTGTTATTTAAATTGATAACAAAAAGAGTCACCTTCAAATTGTCAAAGAGTAGGAAACAGACAGGATTGTTTTTAATGTTTGGTTTGTGACTTGTGAACAATATCTATCTATTACAAATGCACAATTTTGCTGTAGTGGTTTTTACTTGAGCAAAAGTACAGAAGTGTTATCAGCAAAATGTGTTTAAAATGTCACAAATAAAATTACCTTTTTTATATAAAGTGATCCAGTAACCCAGTATCGGTGACACACTATATTTGAAATGCTCGTTAATATTGTAAATGCTAATTTATTGATATGTTATATGTGTGTGAATATATTGTAGATGCTTGAGGTTTTAACTACTATATATTGATAATAAATATATCAGTACATCTGAGCGATAGTGAGACGATTAAGAAGAAACAATAAAGCTCTGCGGCACAAATTTGTCTAGACTTCCTTAAATCACAGATATCTTAACACATGAGTGGCCTCAAACAGACGCTGCTCTCTGTCAAGGTTTAATCTTTAGCAACCTTGTGTTTTTCATATGTTCTGACCAACAATCAAAAAGCCAAAGATAAAAAACTTGAAATGGTATTAAACTTGAATAAAAAAGCAACATATCCTTGCACTTCAGAAGCTGGAACTGGAGAATAATTGACATTTTTGCTTATAAACGACTTCAACGATAAACAGATTTGATATTCCTTTTAACTGTCATATTTTGGCGACAGTGATTGTAGCATGGACATGTTTATACCAACACATCCAAAGAATGAGGCATCATAAATCTAGCAAGTTGATCCCACAGCTCCCATATTCAAAGGTTTTAGGATTATAAATAATAATGCCGTGTTAAATAACTTAACTCACTCAAGCTCAATGTTGTTTCTGTACACAGACTGAGAAGATGCTGTGGTGATGCAGTAACAGTGGCGGTTGCTTGGACTCTGTTCTGAGGACTCTTTGGGGGATATTTGGATATCGACATGGATGGCATCGATGACTACATCTGGCAGCGCCGCATCCACCATGGCGTCAGGTATCAGAAAGGCGCGGTCCCGTTCCCACAGTCGGTTGAAATTGGGCTGGAGTTCAACGCGGCACTGGAAAGGAAGGAAAAGTTAGATGAGAGTCTGCTGACGAATGGCGTGATGGTGGATATTTGTGACTTTGCCAAAACGGTGACTAAGTCCGAGAAGTACTTCTTATTCGAAATGCTAGAGTTCAACTTTGACCTCGGCGTGGACATGGACAATGACAAGCAGTGCTATGAATACGCAACACGTATTCACGGTAAAATAAAACTTTTGAAGGAACAAATCAAGTTCAAAACTCAAAGATTTAGAGAAACGTTTCTGCTGCCTGACCAAAACGCTATAATGAGGCTTAGTCAGTCAAAGAAAGGACGAGACTACTGCCCTAAAAGGAACAAAATCGTGGATGCGTCGGTCCTCACTGACGGCAGCAAGAACGGCCAATCTTCAGAAAATCAGATGACGGCGAGTAACGGAGCTGTGAGCAGTTCGTGCGTCATAAAGAGACGAGGAAGAGCAAAGCTAACGGGAGATGCTTACCCTTTCTGTAAAGAACTTGGTGTGACTCTGATTTTCCAATCAGACGATCCACTGAGACAGAAACTGGACCGAAGTCTGGTGACCAACATTGTGATGATGGAGCTGTTAGACTTTTCCAGAGTGCTTTGTGGAACTCACACTGGGATAGTTTGTGACTTAGTCAAGCAAAACTTCGGTCTTGAGTTGGATAAAACGGTACTCCGTATGTGCGTGTCCAAGCTGACGGAGCGACGGTATACCTGCATAACAGCCGAGGCCAGGGACGCTTTCAGAAAGGAGCCTTTTAAAGTCACAACCAAGAAACCGGAGCAGAATTGTAGAAAGAGGAAAAAACCTGACACCAATTCTAAAGAAGTGGAAAGACTAACAAAAGCCAGTGAGAGATGGGGAACGCTGACAAACGGGGACGACGATGGTGACCTTTCGTACATGTGTCCCGTTGATTTTGAGACAGAAATGCAGTCAGGAACAGAAGCAAAACCAGAAAAAATGATGATTGTTTCTCCAGCAAAGTCTGCAGTGTCCATGGACGTAAAGCAGGAGGAGGAGGAAGCTTTTGTCTCACCTGTGCAGCCTTTAACAAACGGCCACAACTCTAGTTCATTTAACCCTCGTCCAAAGACCACAACAACCCTCAGAGCAGTCTCAGATCTGATGTCTGAAGATACAAATGAGGACATAAATGTAAAAGATCTGAAACAGAAGCTGTGGAGGAGGCGTGCACCTCGCTCGAAACAAATCCTGAAGTCGAGCAAAGTGAACGACTTGTTTACCCACTGCAGGAAGATCGCTTTAGACTTCAACGTCGGTTCAGGGAACAAACAGAACGTGGATCTGAAGCTGCTCACCAACCACGTGTTGTGGGAGATTTATAGGTTTGCAAACTTGTTGAAAAAAAGTGCACAGAGTTTCTTATTAGAAATTCTGGACGTCGGCTTCAACTTTGTCCTCCAAGATGAGACGCAGCAGCGCAATTTTATATATTACATGATAACAAAGGAGAAGATTCTTCAGAGCAGCCCTGATAGATGGAAAATGGAGTTTCTCAACAGTCCTGTTCGGTTCCCCGAAGTTTACAACACGGTTGACATGACAAGCGAGAGTCAAACGGTGGCGGAGCAGGAGCCCGGCGTGGAATCACCGGCCTCGGCTACAAACCAGCAGACCGACATGGAGCCACACCAGTTCTGTAACAAGTTAGGGCTCAACCTTTGGTCGACAAAACAACGTCAGGCGAGCCAGAAGCTTGATCTGAACACCCTGACCACGGGCGCCACGCTCGAAATATTCAGCTTTGTCAGAGAGCTTTGTGGAGAAGTCCGTGAGGTAGTTAACGACATCCTTGAGCACAATTTTGATGTTGATCTTCAAAGTGGTGCGACAGAGGCTGCAAAGGTGATCCAGAGATGGTACACAACACAGAGATACTTGATAAAAAATCACTACAGAACACCAAAAGCAAACAGGTGGTTGAACGCGGTTGTCCCACTGAAGGGTCATGTGAAGCTTGGTCCAAAACCACCGACTCACAACCACCCGGAGGATCTGGATACAGAAGACGTGAAGCCGATCAGAGAGGCTTTGGATGCAAAAATGCAACAGGTGAAAAAAGTCAACAGCTACTGCATCTGCAAAGAGATTGGACTGGACCTTGAGATCAGTAGAAAGTCAGAACCCAAAAAGAAACTCGATTTGCGATTGCTGACGAGAGGAGCCCTCCTGGAGATCCACCAGTACGTAGAACAAAACTCCAAGAGGTACGTTCCCAGTCTGTACGAGATTCTGGAGTACAACTTCGATCTGAGCCCTCTGAAACACGGGAAGGTGGAGTTCGCCTGGTCCATCGCATCTAAGGCAGTCGTTATAGCAGACAAAATCAGCAGAAAGGGGGATTATCTGAACAAAGTGTTTGAGTTGCCCTTCGAGGTCTCGCAGTCCCCGCAGATCAAAGAGGAACCGGAGGACGACTTCAGCGAGCCGGACCTTCACGATAACTCGGACGTCGTGTTTGTTCGAGAACTGAAGGCCGTTGACATCGAAGTCGAGATTGAGTGAAGTCGTAACTCCTGTTTTCATTGTAGAAATTGGTGCTCGTGATGATTTATAGGGCTGGGTTTTAAAAAAAAAACATTTTGATATCTATTCATATAATCCTGAGATTGATCGTTAATTTCCCTTTTCACCCGCCAAGCACAAGATGTGGGTAGATCCTTCTTTGGTCGCACACTGACGGATTAATGTTTGTATTAAAACAGTCCTGTAATTACAAAAAAAGTGCTTCATGGTGCATTCAGGCGCACCTTGTAAACTCTGTAATGTACTCGAATGGCCACAAAGGTTGTTAAAACGGAGAAACTGACATTTTTGGATCACGTTTTGAATTTTTGCATTAAAAATGGATTTGATCTCTATAATTAATAGTTCTTTACATCTTTTTTTTATTTTTATATATGCGTTATTGAAAGGTTATTGTATTCAACTGCATTAGTTATAGCTGAGTGGAGCCAATAACAAACTGACAACTGAATGTAAATATTTGATTTTTACTTCCTACTTCTGTCTCTGGAAGCGATTTCAATGGAAATGTTTTCTCCAACTCACATTATTTACATTAATGTTAAACATTATAGATGACGTCCACTTGATCTCTTTCGTTCTATTGAAGCTTGTAAAAAAAGAAAACTCTTCATCGCAGCTAAACTGAGGTAATACAAGGATAAATTCAGCCGGTTACTCCGGTTTGACAGTGTAATCTCATTTATACACGTTTTGTTTCTGCAGCGAGTAAAACAAAAGAAGTCATCGCATCATCTAATAAAGACGGTCGGTTATATCATTGGCTATATATCTCAGCTAGTTTACCATTGGTATATAAATGTGTCGTGTCTTATTTTCTTTCTGTTTTGTTGCCTTAAATCGTCCACACATTCGACACTAACACACACATCCACAGTCCTTAAATAACAAATCAAAAAACTAGGTAGGAAGCGTTTTGTACAATTACATCTTCATCTACAAAAGCAGCTCAGTAGAGTCTTGATGATTGAGCCTCATGTGACAAAGTTAAAGGTGGATTTGTTCTTGATTTGTGGATGTTTGCATAAAAAGATGGATGTTCTTGTAAAAACAAGCTGCTGAATGTCATTTTATGGCCAAATACTTGTTTTTTTTTTTACAAAAGTGGATGGGAGCATATTTTCCCACCTTGGTTGTTTTTGATTTAATTATCATGTTCTGTTGTTTGGACTTTTCTTTCGACTGCACATTAAAGCGTCTTTAATCTTCATTAAATGTTTGTTTCATTTTTTCCCCCTTACTTCCTCAGAGGGCATATTGTTTGTACTTCTTACTGTGCTATAATTTTGCAACATTTTGCAGGTTGTTTTGTTTATCTATCCGACATTAAATGAACAGAATCAGCAGCGTGCCATCCCATAATAATAATGACAGACTTCACTTCCTCATTATAATTGATTACATCACTAATACTGCACATTAAGACTGAGTTAATGAAGTCAGCGTGCATTTAAATGATTCAATTTAAACATCAGCAATAATTACAAGAGACTAATTACGTTTCATTAGGCTGATTTTGCTTTTTGTCTTCCCATCGTGCTCTCTGTCACGACTCGTTTGTCTCCTGCCGGGCCGAACCACATTAAACAGGTGTTGATAGAAAACATGATTCTGATTCTCAGATAAACGAGTTGTTTCCGTTCGGCGGTCACTAGATGGAGCCAGAGACGTTTAAATGCAGCTCAGAGCTTTAGAGACTTATTAGAGAGAGATTAGCAGTATCTGATACATGTAAAAAGGTCCAATCGTGTTTTAATCAGCTACATAATTTTGCAAAAATCAGGTAATTTCTGTCATTCAATGATTATTTCATCTCTCCTTGACTGCTGTAACTCTGTAAGTCTTTCTCAAACATCCCAGCTTGACATTTAACAGGTTAAAAAAAAAAATGTGACCATGACGCATCTATTTTTAGCATCTTCACATTGGTCACCTGTGTCTGTCAGTGCCTCACTTTAAATCACTTATTAAAACATTTATATAAAGCTGCTTTTAACACCTGATTTAGATGATTTTAGCTTTGTTTTATTAATCCAGGTTTTACTTATTTCATTTCCCTGTGTCACACTGCCGGCTGTTTATGTTTATATTTGCGATAACGACCGCGATTACTTGCTTTTCTGTGATTTTGTGATTCCTTGTTGATGAGTTGCATGTCGAGCACTTCTGTATTTAATAGTGCTATATAAAGGAAGTTATTATTATTATTATTATTATTATTATTATTATTAAATGTATCATATGTATCAAAAGTGCAAGTACAAGTAAATTATACATGTATTTATATGTATACTATGGGTTGATCGATTATTAGATCTAATATTCAGCATTTTTCTGATCATCTGAATCAGTTTTTTGTTTGTTTTTTTCATGTTTTTTTTTATCTGAATGCTGAAAAAATAAATTAATTCAAATGCAGCATGTAATCTGTAAAGTAACTAGTAACTGAAGTTATCAAATAAATGTAGTGGAGTAAAAAGTGCAAGATTTGCCTCCAAAATGTAGTGAAGTGGAAGTATAATGTAACAGAAAATGAAAATACTCATGTAAAATCTCAAAATTGTACTTAAGTACATTACTTGAGTAAATGTACTTAGTTACATTCCATCACTGAGTAGTTCAAACTGTCTCCACCTGCAGCAGCTCCAACAGTAAATTGCTGCTTTAACATTTATGCATCATTTTCAATCTAACTAAGTACATTTACTCAAGTACTGTACTTAAGTAGTAGTTTTGAGGTACTTTACTTGAGTATTTCCATTTTCTGCTACTTTACACTTCCACTCAACAACATTTTGGAGGCAAATATTGTACGTTTACTCCACAATGTTTATTTAATAACTTACTATAAGTTACTAGTTACTTTGCAGATTACATAAATTATTTCCTCAGCAATCGGATAAAAACAAAAAACAGTGATTCCTTTAACAAACAACTAAAAAAAAGCTGTATATCAGATCTCATAATCAGTCGTCCTACAGTTTACAGATATAATTACATATATATTTTACTTTTACTTGTACTTTTGATACTTAAGTAGATGTAATATCAGATACTTTAAGACTTTTACTCGAGTATTATTCATATGAGTGACTTTTACTTTCACCAAAGTAATATTTCAGTACGATACTATTTTAAGTATGATTTCAGGGTCGAAATACTTCTTCCACTTCAGCTTCGTCTCTTCAGGAAGTTATTGATTATTATTGTTGCTGGTTTTATTTCACATCACCTCCCTCTCAGTCTGCGAAGCTGCCAGCGCTCCCAGTCGTAACCCAGTTTGTTTCTCTGTGATGGATCTCGTGTTTCCTCACAGTTTATTATGAGTCTTAACCGAGTTTGTTCCTCTGTTTTCTGTTTTTTTTTCTTTTTCTTCCTGCTCGCTCGCTCCATCCCGGCTTTAATTCATCCTGTTTTATAGGCAGGATGTTCACTTCAGAAAGCAGAGCAACCGAAGCCTGGAAACACAGGGGGGAACGTATTAAAGCGAAGCCAAATCACAGTAAATACCTGCCTCTCTCTCTCCTCACAGTGAGTCAGCCCACTCAGACTGGCAGAGTGCTGCCCTTGTTATCCCTCTTCACACACTTGTTTAACACACACACACACACACACAGACACACACAGAAGTGACAAACCTCGGCAGGAAGAGACGGAGATGAACTGCAGCGAGACAGAAACCAATAACAAGGAGTGAGACTGTCAGCCAGACTCACTCTTTATACTGAAACATTTATTTTTATGCTCATTTTGAGAGGTCGATCCAGTACAGAGAAGATGTTGGAAACAGATTTTTAAATAAATAATCACATTAAGGCACCTGCTGCACTTCTTCTTCTTCCTCCTTTATTTCCTGCTGTCACCCTCCGTTACGTTCCTCGACTCCACCGGAAGGACCTAAAAATAAAGAATAAAAATAGTGGCTGACAAGAGGAGATCCGGCGGTGTAACATCACTGTCGTATTACTGCAGGTGGCAAGCAGAAATGAGATGTCACAAGTTTCTTGAGTTACTGACTAAAGAAAAGAGTAACTGGAGCTCTTTCTGTAGACTGAAACATCTGAATAAATGTTTATACAGATATTGATGATCTGAAGGGGATGAAACTTTCTGTCTGTGATGATCAAATACGTCCTGTCATTAAATAAAAGTAGCAGTAGCGTACCGTTACCACGATTACTTCATCACATATTGAAGTCCTATTAAAATTAGTTTTAATCCATCTTATTAAGAATTTATCAACCAATTTTCACTGCAAATCCACTTTTTAAGAAATTGTAATCAACTTTTTTTTATAATTGTAGTATTGCCACAATCATTTCTAACTTTTTTATGATCACCAACAGAATGTGGATAAACAGCAGTTTTGACGTTATGATTTCTGTGTATTGTGTTTGCCGAGGTATCTACCAAAGTTAGCATACTAATCAGCTACCACCACCTGTCTCCGGTAGGTAGCAGTTTCTCAATAGGTGTGTTGAAATCAATCTGTGATCTGACTGCAATGAATGGATCCAAAGGACGCCGAAATAACAACATCATAATGCCGCCTTGTAAAAAGCCCTAATTCATGCTTTGTCAAGTTCGTCGGCCAGACGACAAGAAAACAACTTTTAAAATGCTTGTTCCCTGAATGGAGTCCGGGTCGATCTGAGCTATGCTGTGCTGAGACGTATTTCCATGACTTACCATGTTGTCTGACTTCCTCGCTCACTTCCCTCCACGCCAGCTCCTTTTTCGTCCTGATTCGGTACGAGTAGATGCGTTATCGTACAGCTCAGGGTGTCCTCAAACAACTCACGATTAGTGATTATTATCCTCTCCTCCATTAGCGAAGTTAACGTCATAACGTCAGTGTGAATGACAGCGCTGATAGGCTTTCATGATACAGCGTCACGAGAAATCCTCACTTGAGTTTTTCAATGTTTTCAACTCGCGCGACTGCGGTGGAGGTGGTGTGAATTTTCGCATGTTCACGTCATTCGCACTGCCCAGAGTGAATAAACACAAATTTGTGTTATTTCGTGATATGCTGCCCCTTCTCTGTTTTTACTTATTGCACCATAAAATCCATTTTGTGATAAAAACCTTTGTACTTGTAGTAAATGTGTCCTTTTTTTGAAGGATTCCTCATGTTTTTCCTCCACAAGAGTCAATAATTAAAGAGGAAAATGATGAATGAAAGTGTTGACAGCATTTTAAGATGCAAATTCAGGAGGCTTATCCTGCTTTTGATTGGCTGCTGTTATAAACTGGGATCAGACGATGAAGCACATGTTGCCTTTCACTCCCGTCTGGAGATAATTCTCAGGATCTGAACCTGTAAATGTGAGCGAAATGAAGACACGGTGGAGTGAATCTTTAAATCCCACGAGCTCTACGTGCAGGTAGCGGTGAGGCAGAGCGAGCCGTGCAGCTTCTGATACGAATAAAGGTTTTTTTTTTTTTTAAATATTTGGACGTGCCGCAGTGACAGACATTGGTCCCACCGGATTATGTCGGAGCTGTGCGGTGAGACGGGAGAGTCTCTGAGCAGATTATGAATCAGGGTGAAAATGAGTGGGAGAGCAGCTGGAGAGGTGATGTGTGTGTCTGTCTGTGTGTTGTGTGTTGTGTGTTGTGTGTGTGTGTCCATATGTCAGTGCAGATGAGGCACTCTGGGGACTGAGTGTGTCGTGCCCGGGGAGTTGAATTTTCTATGTGTCAGTTTGTACTGTACATCAAATATATAATATTTATCTGACCTGATGTCACACACACACTCACACACACACACACACACACACACACACACACACATACAGGTGAGGTGAAGAGAGGTCATATTAAAGACTCTGGTGTCAAAAATGTCTTTTGCAGCTGATTGTTGGAGCTTATTTTAATCTTTTTATATATATTGTGAGATAGTTTTTGATGTACGGTGATGCAGCATGGCTTTGTGGGCTGAATCTTAAATCTTCTCACAAAAAGTTTCCCTCTGAAATTAACTGAAGTAGATATATAAAGAGGAATGAATGGAAATATGAAAGTAAAGTAAGTTCTCCTCCAGAACAGAGCGTACTGCAGACTACAGTCAGGACAGATTAAAAACAGACGACCTCTGGAGAGAAATCACAGCGGTCCGACTCATACTGGTCCGCTGAGAAAAAGGCTTTTCTAATATCCATAGTGACATGAAAGGAGTTTGAGACGGCTTCGTTTCCTCCATCAGCAACATGGTGAGCAGCCTGTAAGGAGGTCAGGAGTCAGAGTCTGTCACAGCATCTCCACAACATCCCTTAAAATGATCAGAGGATCATTTCGCAGAGGAACCGCACGAAGAAAGAAAAAGACAGCTGAGTCGAATGTTTTTCTTCTGAAGGTCCGACTCATTAAATCTGTGTTTCAGTGTCCTCAGGCTGCTAGTTACTGTGGTTATGGCTAGTTGGCTGATGTTTTTTTTTTCCCCCGTTGTAAACTGAATTCATCGGCTTTGTTGTTGTCATTGAAACTGGACTTCAGGCAAAAAGAAAAAAAAACAAGAAACTCTTTCATCTGGCGCTCGCAGCGTTAAAGGCACAGTCCAACATTTTGTGGAATCAGCTTGTGAGCCGTCTGCCCAAGAGCCCGAAGAGTAGATCAGTTTTTGCTGAATGTATGTATGAAAGATGAGTTTAGTCTAGCTTAGCACGATGACTGGAAGCAGGGGGGAAACTTTTAGCCTGTTGCTATCTTCCAACAGACTGTCAGAGTTACATGTTTAGTCTTTTTCGTTGGAAAGTTGCAAACATCAGTGATGTTTTTCTTGGTTTTTAAAATTTCAGTCCCGTTTTTCAGTGGATCTTTTTAAGTTCTTAGTCAGGTTACACAAATCATGGGTTTGTTTTGCTTTTATCCTGTCACTAAATAACCCACAAACACAAGAAAACTGATTCAATCCAACATAAAACATGCAGGGAGACAAAAGAAATCAAAAATGTAGCTGTAAGCGACAAGCACGAGGCATAGTTTTAGAGAAGAAAGCTTGAAGGAGTTTGATTACACCAAAATATATATTTTTTTCTCTCACCTGATTTTTTAAATTAAAAAATAAGCCTGCAGATGAGCTTTTACTGCCACTATTAGCTGGAAAACACAGTGGGTCCTATCATATAGTCTTACATGGTCCAAGTTTGTTTTGTGTGGGTACAATATTACTGCGAATGAACACTTAACAGGTTTTTCTGATTAAATATTCAAGTACTTGGCAAGAAAATGCCACTTTGTGACCTGAAAATACTCTGCATGAGAGGAGCAGGAGCATAAAACTCAAAGTTCATTATCTTTTCAAAGAGCAAAGCACACAAAACTACATAAAAATTCCAAGTTAAGGCTATGGAAAACAAAGTTTTCTGATGATAAGTACACCACCACCTATTGGCCAAATTGCACCAAATTTGTTCTGATTACTTTGACATCATACCCACACACGTCCACCAAAGTTGGCTCCAATAGCACAAAGTGTTTGGGAGCTATGACAGAAAGAAGCAGAGGGATCTTATCGGCTGGACTGTGTTTTGCAGCCTCAGTCAGCAGATTGTGATCACCTGTGTGCATCTGCAAATTTGTTTCCACCTTCAGCTCTACTGAGTGCTGCCCTCAGCAGGGTTTAATCACAACCTTTGGGTCCAGAAGAGGCTTCGAGTCCCCGGAGAGGCTGACATACTGACTGCACCACTTGGGATTTTTGTTTTTTCCACACACCTACTGACAACGTGAGGCGATGACATCACATGTGCCAGACAGGGTTATTTTTGTCCGTTTAAAATTGGAGCATAACAGTGAAAAGGTCGGTGATACAATCATTTTGCTGGTTTTGGGGCGTGTTGTTAAGTACTTTTTTCGTGACATTTGATTAAAAAAATGACAAATTATAGAAGACACTGAGTATCAATGAACCACATTTGAAACACTAATGTCTGTGTCTGTTTTGGCAGCATTTTAATGGAGACTTGTAGCGATTTAAATGTTGATTAATTTGGCATATTATTAAAACACTTTGTTGAATTGACCAGATGTTGCAGGGAGGCAAACGTTTGTCACAATTTAGTGGATAAGCCTATCAAACTAAATACGGTGGCCCTGAAGGTCAAAACGCGAAAACATTTCAGAAAATACAACATTTCACGTTCCTCAAATACTGTTGTGTTTTGTGCAATGTTCAGTTTCACTCGGTGGAGATTGTTTTAACCCAGTTTGGATCAATTAAACTGTGTTCGGACCGGTTTGACTGGTGCCGAGGCTTTACTTTATCTTCACTTCGTCTTTGAGCAGCCAATTAACAGGAGGGAGGGCAGGGGAAGCTGTTGTCATGGAGACAGAGTTTTGGCAAAGTGTGTGTGTGTGTGTGTGTGTGAGAGGAGAGAGAGAGAGAGAGAGAGAGAGAGAGAGAGAGAGAGAGAGAGAGAGAACAGGAAGTTGAAGTCAGTTTTTTTTTCTTGTCTTCATGTCCTTTCTGTCCTCTTCTCTGCTTTTGTGTCCTCAGGTTTCCTTTCCTCTCCTCTCTTGTCTCCTCTTGTGTTTCCTTTCCTTTCCTTTCCTTTCCTTTCCTTTCCTTTCCTTTCCTTTCCTTTCCTTTCCTTTCCTTTCCTCTCTTGTCTCCTCCATGTTTCCTTCCCTCTCCTCTCTTGTCTCCTCTTGTGTTTCCTTTCCTTCCCTCTCCTCCTGTCTTGTCTCCTCTCGTCTTTCCTTCCCTCTCCTCTCTTGTCTCCTCTCATGTTTCCTTCCCTCTCCTCTCTTGTCTCCTCCATGTTTCCTTCCCTCTCCTCTCTCCTCCTCTCTTGTCTCCTCCTGTTATATAAATCGTCTTGTCTTGTGGAGGCGTCTTATATAAGCACAGAGGTTTAATTTGTCTCTATTGAGACCGCGGACAACAGTATAGTGCAGTGTGTGTGTGTAAACTCACCTGTTTCCTACTTCCTTTCATTTAATTTCTATCTTCCTTCCTTTCTGTCCTTCCCTGCTCCCCTCCCTCCTACCTCCTTCCTTCCCTCCCTCTCTCCCTCCCTTCCTTCCTTCGAAATTAACTTTCACGCCTCTTTTTTCTCTCTATCCTTATCTTGTCGTCCTTCGTCTCATCCTCTCTGCTCACCTCACGTTTAGTCTCTTCGCCTCCTTTCTTCTTCTCCTTCCTTGTCCCAACCCAACTACCAGAATAAATGTAAGCTAAGTACGTTTATGCAAAACCACAGATAACTCTGAAACTGAAACTTTCCCTATGTTGCAACTGAATTTTCTTTCTTTCTTTTTTTTTTCTTTTTAGGTTTAGCCCGAATAAAACCACTTGATTAGGGGTTAGGAAATCATCGTGGTTTGGCTTAAAATGCTTGTTTTGGTCACCGCAAACACAGATGGAGACGGTCCAACTTCCTTGGTTTCGTGCCCAAAAAAACAGCTGGAAATGTCGGCAGTTCTCCTTAAATCACACCCATACATCACAAAAAAAGGAGAGAAATGTCTCCAGGTGTCCTTAAAAATATCCAGCGGTGTCACTCAAAGTGTGCTCGTCTGTTTGACAGCCTTGTGTAGGCTGTATTAACTCCACCACCGTCCTCTAAGTATAACCTAACTGAACTCTCCTGGCGATAATTACTTCTTCGTTCAGCTGCACAGAATTTAGTCGAATCAGCCCAAAGAAATTCAACCAATTTAAGCTAAATATGTGAGTACACCTGAAATTAAAATAATTACACGTCCCTCCTTTTAAGTTACAGTTAACTTCTCCTGCACCTGTGCAGGTTTCACAGCCTCAGGTGAGATGACAGCTCACTGAGATGATTGATAGGTGCAGGGGGAAGATGGTGAAACCAACTGAGGTGAGAAGAACACCAGCCGAGGGAGAAAAACATGCATTTATTACATTTTATACACTCTCCAGGACGGATAAAAGATGCCGTGGGTTAAAACTTTAATTTAATTTAACCGAGAACAGCCACAAAGCATCAGTCGCCGTCTTAATCTGCGCCTGAACGACTCGCACGTGAACCGTTTCCTGTCGAGGTTCGAGCCGCGCTTCAACCGGAGCGTACGGCAGTCAGATCCCGTGGACGTTCGCCGTCACACCTGCGAGGAAAGTGTGTGAATTTAAACTTTGTGCTTAACTCTGCGTTGTAACTCACCTGCTTACTGACCCAGTTTACCTCAGGTCAGCTGAGAGCCACGCTGAGAAATAAACCATGATGGTGTTTTTTAAGCAGAGACAGAAAGTCTTTGAATGAGTGTGTGTGTGTTTGTGTGTGTGTGTCTGTGTATGAATGGAGTTACCAGGTTGTTCCCATATTCCTCTTTGTGTGTGTGTGTGTGCGTGTGAGAGAGAGTGTGAGTGTGTGTGTGTGTTAGATGGTTGGAGGGGTGTTGAATGATGCGGAAAGCAAATGTGCTCTGGGAACCAAAAACACACCACAACACACACACTGGAGGATAGTGTGTGTGTGTGTGTGTGTGTGTGAGGCAGGGGAACCCAGTGTGTTGGAAAGTTGAAAGATTTCCCTGTGGAAGGTCACACACACACACACACACTCACACACTCACACACACACTCAGAATAAAGAAAAATAACCTTTTTTCCACATGGGTGAGTCTGAGGTTGGCGATGTCGTTCTGCTTCTCCAACACTTTCGATGAATCCTGGCGCTTCGTGCAAAAAAATCCAGGACTTCAGTCACGACAACAAAACATCCAAGAAAACATTTGTGTTTGTGTCGTAACGACGGGTCGTCTAGTTTGAAGTTTTGTGAAGTGTCGACGTTCCCGTGACCTCTTACAGAAGCTGCAGAAGGTTGTTGCAGTGCTTGTTCTTGAGTCGTCTTGTTGACAGACCTGACTTTGGATTGAAGAAGGAGAAGGAAAAGGAAAAGCTCCAGAGATCTCGACGCATACGATCGTACAGAAGCAGCTACGTGTCATATAGTCACCAATTTGACCCATGTCGACCTCTTTTGTCTCTTTTGTCCTCCTCGTTTACGCTTGTTTGACACTTGAATAAAAGTGTCAGCTCAGATCGATGACACGATGACACGTATCTGTCACCAGTATACATTTGCAAGTTCAAAGTTCAGTAAATTTCGATTTAATTAGCTGATTTCACAGTCACATTTTTACTGTTTTTAGTTGCTGGTGTTTTCGAGCTTTCGGTCTGTTTCAGGCTGAAAATGCGTCGATGGTGAAAACGCTGACAGACAGACGTCGCTCAGTTTCAGGCTCGACATATTGTTCGTTTGATAAGCATGCACATGTTTCACTGGTCAGCGCCGATCTGCTCCACATTCAGCCCGACCTTCTCTGAGGCTTCGACACACACACACACACACACACACACACACACACACACACACACACACACACACACACACACACACACCACCTGTCTCGTATTTCCTAAATCTGCCCAAGTCATCTGGAGTCACAGCTTAACCTCCTACAGGGTTCAGTGTGTGTGTGTGTGTTAGATTGGATTAGTTCCAGTTTGGTTAAATGGATGGATGAATGAATGAATGAATGAATGAATGAACAGTTGGATGGATGGATGGATGGATGGTTAAATTGATGGATGGATGAATAGTTGGATGATGGATTATTGGTTGGATGGATGGATGAATGAATGAATGGATGGTTGGATGGATGGATGAATGGATGGTTGGATGGATTGTTGGTTAAATGGATGGTTGGTTGGATGGATGGATGGATGGATGTTGGTCAGTTGGTTGGTTGGATGGATGGATGGATGGTTGGATGGATGAATGAATGAATGAATGAATGAATGGACGGATGGACGGATGGATGGATGGATGAAGTTGGTCCAAAGCTCCTGCTCCTTGGTGTAAACGCCAACACTCCTCTGGTCCCTGAACTTCCAGTCCAGATCACTAGCTGCACAGCTAACTGAGCTAGCTAGTTAATGGCAGCTTTAGTTAGCAGTAAGCGGTTTGCGTTTGTTGTGAGTCTGTAGCCGTGTTGCTCGACTGGGAATTTTTTGGCACTACTTTTTACGGTATTTGGCAGGTAAGATTTGTTTTGGATGGGTTGTGATAATTTTAGCTACTTTGACTGTTTTTAGCCAATGAAAATATTTTTTATTGTTTATATTCCAATAAAATGGCCCGTCATCTCATCAAGTTCACGCGGTTCGACACACTGATAACTGATGACCATCAGTTCATTACAATTATCTATTATTATGTCACGTTCTGCGATTAAAAGACTGGAAGAAAAGCTGGTGTCACACAGTCGCTCGTTTCATCACAGGTAGTGAGTCACTGTGGATGCCCACCAACACCACGTCTGGGTCACCCGATGATGATCGAACGTCACAGTTATTTCTTCTTTCGTTTATTAAGCATTTCAGCACAAGAAAAAATATTTTGATTTAAATCGAGAACATCTCTACCTGCGAGTCATGTTTTTATGAGAAGCAAAACTCCAAACTGTGATTTAGAGGAAAAGATTTAGAGAGCAGGAACAGGAATGGAGGGAAAGTCAAGGTGCAGGTGTGTATGTGTTATCTAACTGGATGGACGTGTGTGTGTGTATGTGTGTGTGTGTGCGTTGCGTTGGCTGGTAAAGAGCTTAGTGAGCATGAAGCAGCTGGACAGACCTGATAACTGGCCCACTACCTGCCAAACACACACACATTTAGTGTACCGACTCTATACGTTAACACATAAACAAACATATAAACAGATTCAAACACAGTCACTCATCATGCAAACACAGAGAGGAGCAACAGGGAGGGCTTTATGTGTGACAGAGGGAAATGAAACAAAAGGAAAGGAAATGAAAAAGGAAGGTTATGATAGAACGGGAGATACTCAGGGAAAGTAAAAGACAGCAGAGGAAAGGAAGTGCAGGGAGTGGACAGAAAAGGTAATAGGAAAGGAAATAAAGGATGGATAAAAGAAGGGAAAGGAAATAAAAGAAAAAAATGCTGGAAAGGAAAGGGATGAATGGATTGGGGGAAAAAGAAGAGAAGGAAAGGATATACATGAAGGAAAGTAAGGAAAGGAGAGGAAAAGGATGGACAGGTAAACAAAGAGGAAGGAAAGTAATGATAAAGGGGGAAAAAATCAAGTCAAAGGGAAGGAAGAGGAAACACAGGAACAAAAGGTAATAATTAGAGAGGGTAAGAGAGGGAAGACACAGGAAAGGAAAGGAAAGGAAACAAATGATGAAATAAAAAAGTAAGGTAAAACAATGGATAGTAGAGAGAAAGAAAGACTGAGAACAATGAGAAGGAAATAAGAAGGGGAGGGAAGGAAAGACATTAAGGAAAATCAAGGAAAAGTAACCGAAAAGGAAAGAAGAAAAGCCAAACCATGACCGCGGCCCCATTCACACAGTCTAGCTTTACCTGTTGTCCTCTGGTAATTTGTAATAATTGCGGAGGACATCTGTGATCTTAATCCTCTGTGAATCCGCCATGTTTGTAATTTGTAAAAATGTAAGAGGTGCTGCGATGATATTCGTCCGGTTAAATGGTTAAATACAGACTTTGTTTATCTCGTGAACACGAAGCAAAAACGTGAGGTGGTCATTTTTAAATCACATGACGTCACCTGGTAAAATTAGTCCTCCGTGGATCAGGTTTTATTCTGGTTTCTGTGTGTGTTAATGTCCTGAAAGCTGCTGAGAACTGCGAAACTGTGAAAGTCCTCGTATGTGTCAACAAACGTTGTCAATAAAGTTAATTCTGATTCAAAAACACATTTATGTGTCTGTGTACAGCAGAGTCAGATTTAACTGCTGTGAGTCTCACACGTTGACCTCACCGTCAGTGTCAAACATGACTGAAGATCAGGATCAAAGTTTCAAAAACACACATCAGCGTTTCTCTTCGCTTCCTCGCTGCCATTTTTCATGCGGATGCAGTTTTTCCTCCGTCTCTCCTCAGAGTCGCTATTTTGCCAAAAGCAACAGTGTGAATTAACAGGCGACTCTAATCCAGACAGACGTGAGCCGGTGGATCCTGTCGTCCACAGGTTAGCTGAAGGCTAATCAGTAAATTCAAACTGACTGCCGGGGAGAGAGAGAGAGAGAGAGAGAGAGATTTCTTTTAGCCACCTTGTTACCAGATAGATGATAGTGGAGAAAATATTCACCACCACACTGTAAAAATACTTTAATTCAAGCAAAATCCTGCATTGAAAGTGTTATTTAAGGAAAATGTACCTTAAATATTAAAAGTAAAAATACTAGACTATTATATATAACATCATTAGATTATTATGACTCAGTCATGAATGTAAAAGCAGGATTTTACTGCTGTTGTAGTTGGTTGAGTTCATTTTGAAGTATTTTGTATACAGCGATGTAGCGTTGACGTATTTTTGTAGGCTAACCCAGAAGTTAGCATCGCGCTGGTTCCCTCCACAAAAAGCCTATCAGAGTTCTGAACTGGATTTTTAATTATCGAGTAAAATAATATTAAGTTTATGACACTGACACGTTTTGCTCATCAAGATAATCTCCACAGATGAACTCCACTTTTGTGATTTCCGAAGCGTAAATTAAATCTCTAGCAGTAAAAAGCTAACGTTAGGCTACAAACAGACGACATCACGGTCACATGACTTAAACGTCACCACCACTGAGCGTCTTACTACACAATTACTATACAGGTTTTCTCTAAACTGATCAATGTACACGTTGTAAAGTTAGTTTGTGACTAAAATCGGCCTGTAAAGACGGACTAGTGAGTAGATGAGTCTCCGAGTTTGCTGTGATGACGTTTAATGTCTAGACACTTTAGACACTTGTTGGCGACCGTCGTTTTTAACACACATAAGCATTTTATAATTAAATTATGAGACATTTAATGATGTATTTTATTTTGCTAGAACAAAACATGCAAATACCTTAAGCCTATAATAACAACAGATGTTGTTTCAGACATTTTAACTGAAAACCATTGACTTCAAGATGAGCCAGAAGTTTAAAAATGCGTATACGTATTTCTGGGTTTTAGGAATAATTTCTACAGCATGCTATAGAGAGGGACATCTGGTCTGGTGTGCCTTTATACCTTATTTTGGATTTATTTTTGCAAGTCAAGAAATTTGTCGTAAATATAGTAAAATATCATCTAGTTTTGTGTTGACGCGCTCAGTGAGCAGCTCTACAAGGATTCGGTTATATCCTATAAATACATGACCAGAACACAGAAACTATGAATGAATGCCAAACTAAAGATCAGCAAAAATACATACCTACATTTAATTTTTGAGCCGAATAATAATAATCACGTTGAACTTGAGCGATCTTGTTTGTTTCCTTTAATAGGGCCGTTATAACTGTACATTTGTTTCAGAAGGCTAAAGGTCACATTAACTAAGAATTTCCCGAAATAACAAATGTACAGATTTGCGTCACGCAGCCCACTTTTCTGATTTCCAGTGGGAGGATCCAGTGTAGAAGCTCATATCCATGTCAGCTTTCAGAGCTGACTTCGTCCTGACAGCTCAACATGGTCCACTCTGTTTGTTTTCCTGAATTTGAGGGACATAAAAACAAATGTTTTTTTTTTTAAACTTCAAATCCACTGAGTGCCTTTGTTTAGACTGATACCATTTGTCTTTCCTGAATATATGCTTGTTGTTTTTTTTGTGTATTTGGTGGTAGTTTCCCTCGTAATGATCAGAGTCTGGAGGTCAGCGAGCTTATTAATTCACAGCTGCGTGGCCCCCGGGCAGCGAGGAGCGACGAGGAGGATGAAGATGTGGAGGGTTCGTAAAACAGAAAGCGATGGCTGGAATAACTGCAGAACACATGTGACCTCAGGGGAGAGAGGAGGAACGGATTAAATGAAAAAGATGGACGGAGGAGCAGAGGATGAAAGACAGGAGGAGAGAGCGGAGGAATAAAAGAAGTGGAGACGAAGGAAGATGAAAGAGGAGCAGAGTTGGAGTCCAGCTGCACTCGCTTCATTAATCCAGATGATCTAAATGCACCACCTGAGGACATACAGAGCAGTGTGTGTGTGTGTGTGTGTGTGTGTGTGTGTGTGTGTGTCTGTGTGTGTGTTATTGTGATTTATGTTGTTCGAGGAATCATCTGTATCATTTTTGTGCTTGTACAAACTAATTGTTTTTCCAACACAATTATCATAATAAATGTTGGCAAAGGATATGATTTATGTTTCACCTTTAAGTCTCTTTAGGTTAATTTTTCTACTTTATATTACGACCACACTGCGCTTATGCTCTGCTTAGGTTCAGGCACAAAAAACACTCGCTCAGGGTTTTGGAAAACATCACGTTTTGGTTTTAATTACCTGGTTTTGGCGCCACAAACACGGCTGGAAAGTGTCCCATCTTCTCGTTATAAAAAACCCTAATGTTTAAACACAGTCTCAAACAGTAGTCACTGGCTTGACGGCCTTACTGTAACATCACCAGCATCCCCTTCACCTCCAGACATGAAAGTCATGCCAACATTTTATCCTGGCGACTGGGCTGTGACTTTGTCAACCATCAAATAAAGGCAAAATAATTCCCCGGAAAACAAACAACTGTGCTTCAATGATAACAGCTTTAGTTTTTTAAGTACTGAAGGTGTGCTATCCACTATCAAGTCACAAATAATTCATTTTCACATTGTTGTTCTTGTTGGATTAAACAAACAATACTCGAAAAGGTACAAGGTATAAAATATAAAGATCAAAAAAAGATGTGCTGTGTCTGGTTGTAAGCTTACAACCCAATCACAAGAATAAATGTTAGCTAAGTACGTTTCTGCAAAACCACAGACAAGTTCAAACTTAACGTTTATTATGTTTATAACGTTTACTGCTAACATAATAACCCGGTGACAGAAGCAAACTGGCTTCTGGCTGTTGCTTCACACTTAGCTTACAGACATAAAAGTGGTGAAAAAAGCAAATGAGTGTATTTCCTAAAATCATCAAATCATTGTTTTGGTTCTCTGAATTACAGCTTTACAGGTTTGGTTCACTTTCACCACACTTATGGTTTCATTTTCAGAAAAAGAGGCTGTATTAAATCACTACCCATTGAAAAAAACACTGTGTTGCCACGGGCCCTCAAAGATTAGCTGCTGAACATAGTAAGATGGAGCGTACAGCAGCTAAAGACTCAGACGTTTCCCTCAGGAGGTGGCAGAGACCAAAAACAGAGCTAAAAGAAGGAGAATATTGGATTGACATTCATCAGATGGACATACACACAACTCCAAATGACTGATATATGATAAAAGTCAATAATACGTTGATGATGTTTGATTGTTCACATCTTGTTGTGCTGCCCCCAAGTGGCCAAAATGGAAATAAATATGTAAAAATAACATCGTCAGGGGCCTGAAAGCATCAGTTTTGTGAACACGATGACAGTAATGTAAAGTTTTCTCTGAGGTGACAGCTGCATGACTGGTGTTGGAGTTGATGTGTCGGGACACTGCAGGGGGCCATTACGAGGGGAGGACTCAGAAAAATGTGTTTTTCATCAACGTTGTTTAGCAAAACAGAAACTCAGGACATCCGGCCATGTGACCCAGTTAGAGTGTTTAGATTCAGTTTATCCAGCCCGTTCCTTCACACTTCCTCCTCCCTCCTCCCAGCTATACTTAGCGTTCCTCATCCATGTTTGTAAACTGCCACAGATTCAAACGGGGATTTAGCAGCAGACGGTTTTCGGTGTGTCACTTCCTTCCTGTCCCCTGCAGATCTATTTCCCTTTTTCTTCCCCCCCCCCAATTATCAGAGGAGGATCGAGAAGCTGGTCGGGCCTAACAGCGCTGCCCAGTGGAGCGTTGGAGCCAGACGGACAGATTGGACACAACGGGAGACAAATGAGCAGGGACTCGTGGGTAATTTGGCGTGATGATATGATTTGATGCAACGTCTGAGACCATTTTTTGAAAAACTGATTCTCCGTCTTTATCCGTCCTGTAATCGAGGGATGGATAAATGACGGATGGATGAAAGACTGCTTAGATTAACAGATAGCGGGGATGGACGAACAAACAACGAGCGGATAGATGGATGGATTAGTCACTCTGAGGCGTAACTTCCCTTGCGTAGAGGGGAAACACATACCCTGAGGGGTTTCCAAAAATATTTGACCCAGAGTGAAACAAAAAAACTCAAATTATTCCGGACTCGATTCTGAGGAGAAATGTGGGAAAACACGAATGAATAAATAAAAAGTACAGGAGTCTAACTGAAGTCGGCACGCTGTCACAAGCATGTGTGAGAGTGTGTTTATTCAGAAGGAGTGAACGTTGTGTTGTGATTATTCATTCTGCCTTCAGGGGGTCTTAATCGCTCTGAGATATTATTTTTCAAACAGAGGCCAAAAGAGATAAATTCTGTTGATTAAAGGCGTCACTCTGCATCTATTCATCTGTTTCCTCTGAGTACCGTATTTAAATTGTTCCTCGATTTTACGACCAGGGTCCAGCGAGTCCTCGACTGAGACCAGAACCTTTTACGGGCAGTGATCGAATGTAACTGGTGTTAAAAGTAGATGAAATGTTCAGTAAGTATTAAGAAAAGTGAGTAAGGATCTCATGAAAGTCAGTGAGTAATCCAAAGTAAAAAAGACTTTGGATTAGTGAGTGAAATTTAAGATAAAGACAGAAAATTGCACGTAAAGGTGACTTCAGTACTTTTGATCGAAACAACTGCAAGTAGAGTTTACTTGAGTATAACCCTCGTTATACTTTAATTTCTGTGGAAAATGAAAGTAAATTTCACTTAATTTTTTTCAGTGTAAGTACATTTACTCAAGTACTGTACTTAAACGATAATCTCCACAGATGAACAACACGTTTATGATTATCGAAGCGTGAATTAAATCTCTAGCAGTAAAAAGCTAATGTTAGGCTACAAACAGACGATGTCACGGTCACATGACTTAAATGTCACCACCACTAAGCGTCTTACTACACAACTACTATGCAGGTTTTCTATAAACTGATCAATGTACAAGTTGTAAAGTAAAGACAGACTAGTGAGTAGACGAGTCTCCGTGTTCGCTGTGATGACGTTTAACGTCCCCGACAACTTCTGTGGTCTCATTTAGACACCTGTTAGCAACCGCTAACCGTTTTTAACACACGTAAGCGTTTTATAATTCAATTCCAGGACATTTAATGATGTATTTTAAGTAAACGTGTAAATATCTTCAGCCTGCGGTAACAACACACCTTATTTCAGACATTTAACTGAAAAAAAAATGTAAAAACTCAGACGAGGGAACCGGATGTGCAATAAAGCAAACTGATTTCTTGGTTTTAGGACTCATTACTGCGACACTCTCGAAAGACTGTTCAGTTTCACCTGGGGATACAACTTTTAAGCAGTTTACACTCATCAAACCCAAAATGACTTCACCTGTTTGTCTCTGCTGCCGTCTTTGTGTTCCTTCAGGTCGTCAAGCTGTTCTCTGAATAACATCCCTGCTGTCACCAAAAGCTTCCAGCGGCTCATAACAGACTGATCGAGGCAGGAAATGTTGGTTCAGTTGTGGTTATTTTTCAGGCCAAAGCTTTCAAATGATTCATGGTTTATTCTGTTTGTGAGGTTCTGCTGGCAAACTCTCCGTTCTTGTTTGCCAGAACAGCCTGATGGGGTTTGTATTTTTTTTTTTTTAACACATTAAGCCAACAAGCCGGCGGCATAATAACACGAAGCCTTTGACAGGACTGTTCATAAATATTCTGGATATATAAACGTGGTTCTGGACAGTGTTGTTGTTAGAAATGCTTCCCCCAGTGCTGCAGGAAAAAAACATAACCCTGGTTATCATGCTGAACTCAGACGGTGAACATAGTACTTGCCTCGCATTTATACTTTATGATTGTCACTGTGAGCATGTTAGCATTTAGCTCAAAGCACCACTGCCTCAGTACAGAGCCGCTAGCATGGGTGGAGACATCTTTTTCAAAACTTTATTCCTAATGGAGAAAATGGAGACAATTAAACTATGAACATATGAAATGTGTCCACAGACAGTCAATCATATGTTTTCGTACCATGTTACATTATTCTTTGACGGGCAGTACTGCGACAACGTGGACACTGACGCGATGTCCGGATGAAACTGTCCTGCAGTTACCCGTCGTCGCCGTGTGGGTGTCGCCGGCGTGCAAAACATTTCCCACAGCTGACGTCGTACAACCTTCTCCTGCGTAGCTTCCTTTTGATTTTGCTTCACTTACTTCAAAGTCCTTTTTTACAAGAGAGAAGGAGAAACCACCTGCAGGGCTGTCTCACCACGAAAACTGTGTGTGCGTGAGAGTGTATAAATTCATATTAGTGTGAGTTAGAGACAGTAAGTGTGTGTGTGTGTGTGGAAACTCGCTCCTCATCTCTGACATTTCCAGGTCAGTCAGTTATAAAATGGCTTCTCTTCCTCCCGCCCCCTCTCTTCCTCTTTTTACCCTCTCCTTCCTCCCCCTCTGCTCTTCTTGTTTTTTACCTCTCACCGTCTCTCAGAGGCGGCGAGGGGGAGAGAAAGAGGGAGAGAGAGGGGTGGATTAAAAAAACCAGACAAAGAGGCAGAAGAAGGAATAAGAGACGTGACATCAGAGGAAGTCTGGTGTCTCATCTTCACCTCACAACTAATTTCACTCAGTTTCTTTCACTTCGAAATTAAAGTGATGATAAGAAAGATATCAGCGTTAAAACGTCTTAAAACAACAACACCTTTGTTCTGTATTTTATAGAGTTGCGTACTGACATTATCCCGAGTATTTCCAATGTTCAAACCAGAGAAATCTGCAGTTTTATTCAAGGTAACGATGTGTTTCATTTAATCAGAGAGTCAGAGAGTGAGGAAGGAAGTCTGCGTACGAGACTAAAACTAAAACGTGAATAAACTTTAAACATTAACTCATCTTTGAACATTTCTGTCTGAGTCACATCAGATTTTTTAAAACGGTAAACAAACCATGCAGCCACACGTTAACAACAAAAAACACAAGCACAGACGTCTGAAAAACAATTTAACAGACAATGAAAATAATTAAGGATGTAGCAATTAAAATAAAAAAATGTCGTACTACGAGTAAGTAAACAAAGGAAAAGCTTTAACTATAATATGAGACTTTTAAAACACTAGTGTGGTAAAAATCAAGAGAGTACCTTTGTCGCACAGAGCTGTTTTATAAAGGTATATTACACCATTTTTACACTTATTTGAAACTTTAGCTTAAATTGTCTTAAGTCCAATGAAGTCAATACTTACGCAATACAGAGCCGAAGTCACGCCCCTTCCCGTTTGCCCCATGGGACCTTATTACAAATAATTTATTGATCCTATTTAAATAGTGTCATGAATCACACATATGACGTTTGCCAATTTAAAAGATCACTTTTCAAGTCGATAAAGTCTCAGTTGTGTCCAGGTTTTTAATTTAACGTCCTTGGCTACATCGTGCTAAAAGGCTGAGCTAAATTAATCAATTAAAAATAACCTAAAATTAAGAAATAATAAATAAACTAAACTCAAAACGCATCGCTGACTGTTGAAGCTTTCAGGGAAACCGGCTGAGGATCACTGTCGTCGTCGCATCGACAGAATATTCAAAAAACAGACAAAGCTGCTGCTGATTTCTGTGGATGTTGAACAGTGAATGAAAACCAGAACATACAGCCGAGATCTTTACATTACGCATAAACACATTTCTATCGAGGTGAAAGTCAGAAAGAGTGTGTGTCAGGGAAACCGGTTGGAGGAGGGGGGAATACACAATTTGTTGTGCTTCGAGCCGAGATGCTGAAATCAGCGAAAACACTTTGCATCAGAAGAGTTTTGCTCCCATTTACGGCTGCTTTCACTGCACATTCCCTCTGAAACAGCTGAGATGGACGCAGGCGAGAGCGGGGAGGCTGTAATTGGTTTGCTTCACCTGCTGACACACACACACACACACACACACACACAGGTGACAGGTAAACAAAGCTGTCATGATGATGGGGCGAGCCTGTTTAAGCAGCAGAGTCAAACACTCGGAGCTGGATTGAGACTCTGGAGGGGGTGAAGGTGATGAAATATTCAGCCACGCTGCATTTCGGCTCAATAACAAGAGGCGGTTTGTAAAACCGTCTTTGTTTCAACCCTCACGAGTTTTAGGAAGTGACCTCGAGAATTTATTGGTGGTGGGATGTGGGGTCCAGTCTGTGTTTGAGCGTTTCCCAAAGCACAGCGGTGATTTGAGCTCGATGCTGACATCAGCATGCTAACATGCTCACATTGGCAATGTTAACATGCTGATGTTGTGTGTGTAACATTTGTAACGATCACCATCTTAGCTTAGCATCTTAGCATGAGCCAGTTTTAACTACAATATACATTCAAGGCTGATGGGACGTCTTGAGTTTTGCAGATATTTGGTCAAACTGAAGTGTCGGTTGTTACAAGACAACAAGGCTGCCTGACGGCCAACCGCAGTTCAATTTTTAGGGACAGCAGGGGCCATAACCAGCCATTTGTGTTGCAACAAAAGCAGGTGTTTTTTTTAAGGAGATTTGGAGATATTTCCATCCGTGATCGTCACAGCTTAAAAAGGTATTTTAAGCCAAACCGTGATGTTTTCCGAACCCTAACCAGTAGTTTTTGTGCCTGAACTTAATCAAACCATAAGCACAAACTAAACAAACATAAAGTTGCAACACAAAGAAACGTTCAGTTTCAACGTATCTGTGGTTTTGCAGAAATGTAACTTACTAACATTTATCCTGCAGATTGGGAAACGAAAGTCTCTTCATCGGTGAGTTGGCAAAACTTTGTAAACACTTTTTCTCGGCTAGCTTTGTTTGTTTGCTGATTGTACCTTGGTAATGTAGTTTTATCTTGAAATGGTTTGCATGAACCAAATCACAACAATCTAAGCTTTCTAACGATGTATTGTACTGTTCAGCTGAACAGCTGGCCCCTGAATTAAAGTCCCGTCCTTGTTATTTGTCGCTTTTTTACACAACTTCTCTTCACTTCCTCCTCTACAGCTGTAATACCTCCTCCAATCGCTACGAGGTCGCCACCTGACAACTAACATAAATATAAGTCATAATAATCTGCTTTAATTGTCTTTCTAAATATTTCTATACAAAGAAAGGAATAACTTAATGTATTACATATGCCGAATTTACAAGAGGGGGAAAATAAATAAGGATTTGTCGCAGGCATTGTTTGACAAAGTTTATAAATGTTCCCTGAAGTCAACAACTCACAAACTTCAGTGATTTTTTAAGGGAGTCTGGAGCTGATTTCCTCAAATTCCTTCCTTCCAAAATCAAAGAGATCGGGTCCTGATGAGGAAAACAGGATCAATTAAAAATACCATTTTTTTTAACCCTTTAAAAATGCCTCATTTTCTTCATCTGTGCTGTGACAAACTTCATCATACAAACAAAATGTTACGGTGATTTCTGAAGGCAGTCACTGACATGATCCGTCTTTCAGCGCTCGTCAGCTCCTCTGAGGCCCGAAAACAGATCAGACGACACTTGCGGACACAGGAAGTGCATAATGAAGCTCGACACATCCTGAAAGGTTTTTAATAGCCTGAAAGACATTGATCTGTGTGCTAATAAAACAGTCTGCTCATATTGCTCCTGTGAGTCCAATATTCAGCTGCAATAATAAAACCAGTTTCACAGGGATGTAGGGGCATCTTATTTCCTGATGCAACCCTGTTTAAGATCAAACCAGCTGTACTGCTTACTGTACATGTATGTCTCACTGATTTAACGGTTTAATTACGCTCTTAATAACAGTGCTCTGAAAGCAGCTGGCGTCATTAGTCGTGCTCAAAACTCCCCCAAACTCTACAAATAAACGGGTCATTTATAACACGTGAACTTTACAAGAACAGCGAAAACAAAATGCCTCCGCTTTCCACAGTTGAAACTCATTTTCTTAGACTCGATAACCAACATTTTCAAACTGTATTTTAAAGACGATTTTGATTATCGTTCGCACGTTCGAGTGAGAAGTGAAGACAACACTCTGCGAGGATTTTCTTTCCTCCAGCTGCGCTTGAAGCCATCGTTAAAAATTGAACAGACGCTGAAACTCTAACTCACAGTTTGCCGTCTGCACTCGGCCCTCGGACCACATCCGAACCCCCCAGTATCCGATCCAAAGCCCCGAACGCTGTTTGTTAGCAGCTCACATGTCAGCGGCGTTCGGCTACACAGAAACCTTCATCTGAAGATCTTTGTTCTTATGTCTCCAGCTGTTTTTTCTGTGTTGTGAAATGCTGTACAAACGCTCATTACGTACAATTTGCTCATTGGGTTTATTCAACCCACCATCTTGCTTCGGAGGCTTTCTGGGCTTCGTTGAACTGGTAGAAGACCCCCGGGTAGATGCAGAACACCCTGGAGGGATTATATTACTCATCTGGCCCGGGATTGGTGCTGGAAAACGTTGCTGAGGAGAGAGATATCAGGACTACTTTGTGAAACCTGCTGCCACCATGACACCACCTCTGGATAAACGACAGAAAATACATAGATTGATGAATGAATTTAAGGATTCAAGTCATTTTCTTGACCTCAATTTTTGCATTTAAAGTCAGAGAGGGTGAGGAGGGAGCAACCAAAGTCCTTCAGCAACGTTATTCTCTTCTACTGACACGACAATAAAACACACTGTAGATTTAAAACCGGCTTTACCACACAAAAACATTCATATTTTTCTATTGTGTACTGCGAGTTAATATTTCATCGTCAGAGGAAGTCCCAGCGGCTCTGTGAATCTTTAAACACGACGTTCATAATTCATACCGCTGATCAATAAACCATAACGGTTTTATATGGATCAAATCGGCCGTTTATTCACAGCAGAGGCGGGAAATCAGGAGTGATAGGAGGGGCGGCTGACCACACACACACACACACATATGAACACACACACGAACACACACACATACATGCAAATAAGCTGACTTGTACAGAATCACACAATAGCATAGATGTGTGTTTGTGCTTGAATAGTTTATAGGCGGTGGAAAAAACTGGCACAATGTTAATAGCAGTAAAGTTACAAACACATTCAGATGCACACACGCACGCACGCACGCACGCACGCACACACACACACACAAATATTAATGCATATACATGTGTGCGGTTGGATGATTTTAATCCACATTAATCACGAGAAAGTGAACACACACACTTTACAAAAACACTCATAAATAAATCTCACATACTGTACCGGTGTGCCAGTACACACACAGGTCAAAACAAACACACACACACACACACACACACACACACACACTCCCAGCAGTGTCTGTGATGTTTTGTGTGTGTGTTTAAGCTGCTGTGTTTCTTCCTGCATTATAGATGACTGACACAGCGCACGTATCATATCTGAACCTCAACACTCGAAATTCCTGCTGATTCCCGCGTTTCCTCTTCCACCGCGAAAAAACATGCTCACAACCCCTTCGGTTACGTCTCAGGAAGACTCCCGCATGGTTTTGTACTCTAAATCCTGAAATATTGAGCTCTTGGAGGTAAGGTTGTGACTTTTAAGGTGTGATTTTTTCATCTCCAGTCCTGTAAAAACATTGCTCATCATTTTCTACAGAGCTTTGGGCTAACAGCTCCCTTAGATTTGGCCTAACATCTCCCTTAGCTTTGGGCTAACAGCTCCCTTAGATTTGGGCTAACAGCTCCCTTAGCTTTAGGCTAAAACCTCCCTGAGCTTTGGGCTAACATCTCCCTTAGATTTGGGCTAACAGCTCCCTTAGCTTTGGGCTAATATCTCCCTTAGCTTTGGCCTAACAACTCCCTTAGCTTTGGGCTAATAGCTCCCTTAGATTTGGGCTAACAGCTCCCTTAGATTTGGGCTAACAGCTCCCTTAGATTTGGGCTAACAGCTCCCTTAGCTTTGGGCTAATATCTCCCTTAGCTTTGGCCTAACAACTCCCTTAGCTTTGGCCTAACAGCACCCTTAGCTTTGGGCTAATAGCTCCCTTAGATTTGGGCTAACAGCTCCCTTAGATTTGGCCTAACAGCTCCCTTAGATTTGGGCTAACAGCTCCCTTAGATTTGGGCTTAAACCTCCCTTAGCTTTGGGCTAACAGCTCCCTTAGCTTTGGGCTAACAGCACCCTTAGCTTTGGGCTAACCGCTCCCTTAGCTTTGGGCTAAATGCAGTGTGAAGATGTCCTTAAAATGTCTTCCAAACAACAACGTAACAACATGACCTTTCCGACATCTTCATCCAACATCACATTTGTTGCCCCAGCGGTGGTAAAGATTGAACGAAGGTGAAGCTGTCGCTGATAATTGAATTTTCTGGTGTGTGAGGAACATTTGAGCCTCTCTGAGAAGTCCACAGATTTTCCTTTTGTTTACTGGAGTAATTGTACGTAACCTTTTGTTACCGTGTGATAGAAGAAGCTGCTTTTGTGCTTCAAAGGTGTGAAAATGTTGTTTACTTCAGTCGTTGGCGTCGACTTCTGATTCTCTGCTGCTGCTGCTGTTGTAGCAAAGTTTAAAGTAGGCCAGCTAAAAGGCAGAACAAAGCACGCAGAACGCCTGGGTAACTTTTCCTTTAAAAATACATGAGGCAGCGCCCGCCACTCCCCACCTATCAAACATTAAGGAGCAATGGAAAAGACGTTTAACACACACACACACTCTCACACACTCATAAGCACCTGAAAGACACACTTTGGTAAATATGTACGCGCAGAAATGAAAATATGTTTCATTTATAGTTAATACATGTTCGTACAAATATTCAGAATTAAACCTCAACAGTCCTTTAAAGTCTGAAGTCGTTGTTCCCGGCTGTCAGCTGCCTAATCACCCTTAAAGAGTCTTAACGAGTCTTTTAGGAATTGATGTCAGATCACACTGTACTTTAGGGCTAATTAGCCATAGTTGTCAGCAACTGGTGTTTATACTTCTTAGATAATACAGAAGTGTTTTAGGGTACACTTTACACAACAGTGGGTGACACGTCAGAAGTTTAAAGATCAGTGTCTTTGGAGGAAGCAAGATTTTTGTGTTACTTTTAGCGCCGAATGTCCCAGAAGACACAGGCAAATAAAAAATTAGCTGTTAACAAGGTTTCATTAGATATGTAGTCTTTTCTTCTGGTATGAGATCTTTAAAATGCAAGATTTTTGAACTAAGTTTGGTGCATCTCTCTTCTACGAGGAAGAAATGAATCAGGATTACTGTTTATAAGAACTGTGAATGTTTTATGACATCAAAGAGGAGTAATATTTTTAAAGAGTGATGCCTGTTTACCCTTTTAATCAACTAAGTGGACATTTATTTATATATTATATATTTTAAAAAAAGCCCAAAACACGTAACCATTACAAAAGGAGGCATCACGGACGATAAAGTCATTGAAATGCATCAATGAAAATCTTTGTGCGTTACTTTCAGTGCCGAATTTAACGGAAGACAAAAAAAAATTAAAAAGAAGTTGTAAACAAGGTTTCATATAACATGTCGTCTCTGCTCCTAGTATGCCGACTTTAAATTGCAAGATTTCTTAACCAAGTTTGGTTAATTTCTCTCCTGAATTGGGATTACTGTTTTATGAGATAAAACATGACTAAGAATTTTGAAAACGATGCCCGTTAACATTTTTAATCAACTTAAAATAAACCCTGGATGGAAAGATCCATCCAAGAAATCACTGCTTGGAAGAAAGAAAAGGGTAATTTTGCAATTAACGACAAAACCTCAGTAATTATCTCTGATTCTCAGCAGGGATCCAGCCTGACGGAGCCTGTTGCGTGTCATGAAGCCAACATGATCCCTGCTGTCTCACTGAAACAATCCCCTCAGGCAACATGAGACTTAAAGCTCAGGAGAAATTAACAGTCATATGGTCTAAGTGCTGCTCCTCGGGCGGAGAGGGGAGGTTTTCTGCAGCGAGAGCGCCGACGTCGAGCCGACATAAGTTCGGCAGGAAGTGGATTTTCATGTAAACCGCATGGTGTATCAGTACGAGAGAGGACTCCTTCGCTGTGGTTTGCAGAGCAGTTTGTGAAACTGGTTTGACGGCAGAGGAGCTGTGGTTAACAGACTAAACAGCACTCAGAAAACCACTTGCTTTGAGGTCCTGCTTCATGTATTCACCCGTGTTTTAAGTGCTCTGTCGTGCATTTATCCCGCAGCTGTCTGGCAGAAGTAGTGGGGAACATTCTTACTTAATGAATGAATAATGAATGAATTATATTTTAATACAGACCTCGCGAGCTGACCTTTTTCTTCTCACCTCACACAGCAGAAAACAGCAAAGCTTACTTTTATTTATTTTTTTCTATCAGGAGGAATCTGCCAGCCTGCATTAGGAAAACATTTCTCTCCGTGGGGGCTGAAAGGGGGCCAGTATTTGTGTTTTTGTTGTGACTACATGGACGTTGTGGTGATGCTGTAACTGTCGTGTGCATTTTAAACCCTGTTAGCAGCCGGACCATTTGGATGGCAGCCTGCTTGGTCAACCGACATTCATGGTCCTCAAAAGCTGATGACTCCTCCAGCACTAGTTTTACCAAGCCGAGCCAAGCCGGCGGTGGACCTGCTCCTGAGTAGGGCCAAGCTGTGCCGCCCCGCCTCCAAGCAAGCCGTGGTGACGTCTCGCAACTTATGCCAACTCGTAACAAACACCCGTCTCCCCCTCAAATCGATAATGAACTCATGTCTATGCAGGAAACCTGAGAAAAAGACGTTTCGCCAAGTCAAACCGAGTAGAGCCATGCCGGCAGATGTGATTGAAAAACGTCATCAGTGCCGTTGTTGTGTTTTTATTCTCACCTGCTTAAAACAAACCTGAATAAACGGAAAGGGTGAAGTAAAGCAGCAGGTCAGTGAACGCACCTCACTGTGGTAAACAGGTGAACAGAGCGGTGGTCATGGTTACCACGAGGGACTCATGTAGGTGTCGGCAGGTTTTCTTGTTGAGTTTCATCTGTTGTGTGATGGGAGAGAGACACTGCTGCATCACTCCGTCAGATGGAAATGAAAATAAAAGCTCAGCCTGAGGACACTGCTGTCACCCTGTGTGTGTGTGTGTGTGTGTGTGTGTGTGAGATGAAGCCGTCAGTGTACATTAGGTGTGTGTTGGCAGTGTCACTGTGATCATTAGGGGCGCAGGATGTGTGCGTGTTTACTGTCAGCAGTGATGTATTGACAGCTGTGAGGATTTGATTACACCGACGAGCCGCGAGGAAGAAAAAAAAAATCAACATCTCAATTAACTTCTCGCCTCTTCTTCTTCTTTTCGTGTGAAGTGGAGGAGACGCATTTAAAGGGCTTTCCTGTAAACGTTGATGAATCACCGCACTGTTTGTGTTTTAGCTGCGTCATTACGAGATCGATTCGATTCGATTTAAACTTTTAGTTTAGTACAACACCTGGATTTATAAAGATCAACACTCTTCGGTTTTATGTCCTGGAAGCTGTTATTTACATTGTCAGGGGGACTTTATTTTATCCTGCTATGTTTTTCGCAGGTGAACACATATTCACCAAACATAAAACAACAAATACCAGCGCTCAGTGATTCACCAATAACAAAAGATAGAAAAATTTAGTTTGTTACAAAGTTCAGTTCCTCAAATCTGTCCAGAGTGAACCCTCCTCACAAACAAATCATACATTATAGTATATTATATAACAATAAATACATACATAAATATAGAATAATAATATCAATTATAATAATATCAATAATAATAGAAAGAAAAAAGGATATATACATAAAAAACATAATATAATAAAACATAATATGTATGTATATGATTTCTTTTTCTTTCCACACCTTTTTCACTGTTCCCGTCCTCCTTTCTCTTTCTCTTGTTCGTCTCTCCCCTCAGAAGTTTAAATAATAAAACTGCTAACGAGCTAAAATTCACTGTTTTAAATGTGACTGCAGGTGTGAACGACGATCTGATGGTCTGAGTGTCTCTGCCGGGCTTTTAAGAGAAAACTGGCTGAAGAAAAAAAGTTTCCTGCCAAGAAACTGAGCGGAGGAGGGAGAGGGAGAGGGAGAGAGAGAGAGGGAGAGAGGGAGAGAGAGAGAGAGAGAGAGAGAGAGAGAGAGAGAGAGAGAGAGTGTGTGTGTGTGTGTGTGTGAGAGAGAAGAAAGAGGAAGCCTCTGCAGACAGCTGGAGACAGATGACTATACTGGAGACAACTCACAACTACAGATAATTATACACAGCCTGCAACACACTGACACACACACACACACACTTGTACTTGTGTATCTTTCTGAGGACCTTCATCTACACAATGCATACCATAGCCCCATGTAACGACCGTAACCATGACAACTAAATGCCTAACCCCTAACCTAATCCGAATGCTAACCACGCCGAGGAAATGCCAAAATGTCTTCCCTTTCCAAAAATATCCTCACATTGATGGTATAAAAAAAACCTGCGATCCTCACTGTGTAGCAAGTAGTGAACACACACACACACACACACACACACACAGACACACACACACACAGACACACACACACACACACACACACAAAAACACGAGTCACATCGTGCTCATTGCAGAATATCAGACCTCTGATTGGTCCACAGATGACGCTGTGGCCTCGTCAGAGAGGTGAAGTCCTGACGTCACTTCCTGTCTAATAACAACGTATGAGCAAAGGTAAATGTAGTCAATATGCTGTATGGCCCTTTTCAGAATGATATATATTATATTATTTGTTACTGATGCATTAATGATGAATAATCAATAATGTTGATTACTTTTGCTTCCTGAATTGTAAAGAAACTAGTGACTTATATCTCTACAATATTTGGCTTCAAAATAGAGTACAAGTACCTCAAAACTGTACTGAAGAACAGTAGTTGATTAAAAACACTTACTTCCCATAAATTCCTCCATAACTCAACGTAGTTTGAAGTCATTTCCCGTCAGTGGGATGCGAAGATGCGGTGCAGCAATATGAAAAATGTACAGGAACCAAGGTTATGAACTACCGAGCAGAAAATATTTCACCGAAAAAGCTTTTTCAGCTCTTTATGATGAGACGAGAGGAAAAGTGGAAGATGTACTCCAGTCTGCCGAGAGAACAGACCCGCACCTGCAGTATAACAGATAAATTATTGAGAATTATTACATTTTAATGGAGCGTTTCGATATTAACTGGTGCCACTTTTCCAGCCTTTACAGTTCTGGTTTAGCGACCCACGGAAACCCACAGAACCCAAGTGCATGCGCTGTAAATCATTACTCTTAAAGGGAAAAGTAGACAACGAAAACAGAGCTTTTAATCGAGAACGGACTCTAACATGTTGATTCTTCCCACGAGCAGTTCGTCTCATGTGATCTGACACCGTGGCGATTATTAAAAGCAGCCACGGCGAGACGAAGCACAAGTCTTTGAGCAAACATACCCACTCAAATCCGAATAAAGGGCGCCAAAAACAAAGGCAGCTTTCTCCACTGTGAACATTATTTAAACAAAATATCGTTCCAGGCTCGCATTGAGCGCCTACGCACATGTATGAGGACACGGCCGGACACCTTTACAGCCCAGATTTTTAAAATCCTGGCAGGAAAAAAGCTGAAGCTCACCTCTCTCACTGAACGAGAGAAAGTGGGGGAGTGAGGGCACAAGAGGGAAACAAAGACTGTTCAGTTGTTAAGAGGTGCTGAGATTGTTTTGATACAGTTGGTTGAGAACGTAAAGATGTGAAATGGAGTTAACAAAAAAGCACGTTTTTCAAAAGCTCTCTTAAAAATGCAACCCTTATTGTACCTGCAATGAGAAAATAACATTTATTTATTATGTCAGTACTTATTTACAGTCCCTCCAGTTCAATGTGAAAAAACATTGCTGAAATATTTCAAATCTAGAAGAAAATATAGGATTGTACTTGAGGACATTTTTCTCCAACTGGACCTCTTTGAATTTTAACTGAATACCCCTGATGTGTGTATATGTGTGTGTGTGTGTCGCCTCCTGCCATCGTCATCTTTGATGCCTGTTGCCATGGTTACACCTCCCCTTCGGTGTATAGATATCCCAAGTTTTTTTTTTTCCTCCCACCTCGACACTTTCTGTGACCTGCAGGGAGCGAGAGAGAGAGAGAGATCGCGATCGCTGTAATCTCACTTTCCCCTCCAGAGCTGACTGAGCTGATCTGAAGCCTGCAGGTGTGTGAAGGAGCCACGCTGACCGTCACGTTCTTCACGTTCTCCGAAGATTAAATGTTTTTTTAAGTGGCTAATGTTGACGATAAGAAAGCTCCTGAAAACCTTGATTTAAATGTTTTCAGTATTTCTGTGTGACAGTAAATTTTCCACCCACTCTCCCCAAAAACATGCCCAATTACCTGTAGACTGACTGGCGACCCGTCCGGGGAGCACTCCGCCTCTCGCCCACTGGCAGCTGGGACTGGCTCCAGATGGCAAATTTTTTTATTTTTTTATCTGTTCATTTACTTTGAGAGCTAAATATCCAACAACTACCAGCTGACAGCACCACAGCACCTCCAGCGGATGATCACAAGACTTTTAATCCGGTTTCCAGATGTTCCTCTTCAAAAAAACATTTTTGCAGCACAGTCTCCTCTGCAGCCGTTATGCTGCGTTCATGTGCCGGTGGGAAGGTCCGACACCCAGGACTTTAAATAGAAACCTGACATCGGGTCGGCTCCACTCTGACTCGCTGTGAATGTGGCTGGATGATAGATAGATGGTGTCCATCATCAAGGAGATGGTCCACCGACTATAGAAGCTGTTTGTTCAACCAAAATTATTTATATTCACACTGATGCTGCGAGTAGTTTTAGGTTCCTCTTCTTGTTACAGTTTCTTTTTAACCCAGAAGACAATCTTTTCCTGACTTTACCCAAGAAGTTTCAGTTGCTTTAATTTTTTATGAAGTGCTGCTGGTGCGACTTTGTCCTGCCATGTTGGCACGATCACCGTGTAGTCCAGAGAGACGTCCAAGTGTTGGTGGTGGTGCGACTGCCAAAATGGGGAAAAAAGAAAAGCCACATTTCTGAGTTCTTTTGAAAGCTTCAGCTTTGTTGACTTGTTATTTGCTGTAGCATTTCGGGACACATAGAAGAAACTCAAACTCTTACAGTAAATTGAAGTAAAAATGTGCCACAGTCCTGCACACAGACGAAAACTTGTGAGGGTTCTGGTGCAGAAAAGACCACACTGATGAACGTCCAGCATCATAGACAGGGCTGTAAATCAACAGTGGTGAAAGAAGTACTCATATCTGTTACTTAAAGGGATAGTTCGGATTTTTTGACATGAAGTTGTATGACATCCTCACCATCAGTGTCGTGCATCAGCAGTGACTTTTCCCCCACTGCGTCCTGTGAGCCGAGGTCTGTCCCGCTGTTGTTGCTGAAGAAAGTAGTTACGGCTAGTTTGCGGGGCCACGAAGATAAAGCGTTTTGCTTCAAAAAACAATATCCGTTCAAAAGAGTAAAACATTTGCATCACAAAATCGTTTACGACAAAAAAGTCAAACACCGTGAAACAGCTGACGGAGCGGTGCCGTGTGTCAACAGGCGGAAGCGCGCAGTGATACGAAGGGAGGGGAAATAGTGCCAGGTGATCGTGAGGTCTGACTTTTTTGTCGTAAACGATTTTGTGATGCAAATGTTTTACTCTTTTGAACAGATATTGTTTTTTGAAGCAAAAGGCTTTATCTTAGTGACCCCGCAAACTAGCCGTAACTACTTTCTTCAGCAACAACAGCGGGACAGACCTCGGCTCACAGGACGCAGTGGGGGAAAAGTCACTGCTGATGCACGACACTGATGGTGAGGATGTCATACAACTTCATGTCAAAAAATCCGAACTATCCCTTTAAGTAAAAGTGGACATACTGTTTTGTTAAAATACTCTACTATAATAAAAGTCAAAGATTTAATTCAAGTGAAAGTCCAAAAGTATTAGCAGCAAAATTAAAAGTACTGGTTGATAAAAATGTCTACAAAGCGCATAACATACGTCTGTATTTTGGTGCAAAACGCTGACAATAAACAACTACTGGAAAAAAGAAATTAACAATAAATTATCTGTAGAGTAAATCTGTGAGGGGGAAAAAGAGCTGCACAGTGTTTAAAGCAAAGACGATGTAATGTACAAAATATCGACCACATCATCAGCAATATTCACAGTAATGAGTGAGCATCAATTAAGTAACTAGTTACTCCAGCTGTTGGATAAATGTAGTGGAGTAAAAGTAACAATATGTAAAACTGTAATCCTCAGGTGAAGTGAAACTGCTTCATGTGTGTACATGAGTCCAGTGGTCGAGTAAAAAGCAGCACTTAGAAATCAAAGTGAAACTAAAACCATGACGATTGCCACTTTAATGAGCCGCAGAAAGCTGCGAGGAATGAAAATTAAAACCGAGCCGCTGGAGACGTTATGTGGGCCACATGGAGTATGTGCAGCCTAATCTAATTACACACAAGGAGGTGTGTAGGAGAAAGAGCATTGTATGAGCTGCCTGAGGAGGAGGAGGAGGGGTGGAGGCGCTTCCTGTCGGCGACTTTCAGAGGTTTATTGGATGACAAATATAAGTCGTCAGGACGCCATTCACCGCCGGACAAAAGGGATCACTGCGTCAACAGCAACAATAACTTCACTTACACAGAATGGATACGACTCTATAGGAGCTATTATTAATGATTGATTACTGTTGTGGCAGACGGGAGGAAAATATTGTTTCACTGCAAATATCCTCTTAGTTAAAATGTTGCATAGATCGATGGATGTAGAGGAAGCTGAAGGGAGGATGGATGGAAAACCAGGTCATTTAATAGGCTATTGTGTGTTTTGCTGGTGTTTGCAGATTGTTTTAAAAAAAAAAAGAAAAAAAGACAGAGGTGGGAAAGGTGTGTGTGTGTGTGTGTGTGATTTGTTGCTGACATCAGGATTAAAAATGCTTCCTTTCCTTCTTTCTCGTTTCCTCCCGCTCCTTGGTCTTTACAATATCTCCGATCCATTTTCTCTTCGTCTCCTTTTCAGTCAGTAAATTTAATTAATTGCTTGTTCTAAATTCCTTGTATTTGACAATATTGAGTAAATACAATGTGAAGATGGCTCAGCGACTCAACTAACCTGAGGGCTGTCGGTCTAAATCCCTGGAACAGATTTAAAACACAATTTGATTAGCATTTTACAGTGTTTCTGATTTAAAGCCTGAAATCACTTGTGAATGTGAAATGAAATAATGTACTGATGCTCGATTTGATTTGTTACTGAAATATTGACAAATGTGTTGCTGTAACACTAGTTTATATGTAAAATGACAGTATTTTACATAGTAAATTTGCAGTATACAGTAAAAAAAAATGTTAATACTGTGATTAGGGGACAGCACCATACAGTAATTTAGCAATAAAATATTGTAGTGTTACAGTAATGGTTTGGTTGGGTGACTGTGAAAGCACAGTGAATTGCTGTAATATTACTGTAAGTTGTTGTGAGAATAATTATCCCATATCATATTGTATTTTTAAATCATAATACTGTATTTTCACAGTGTGTCTGGTTACTTCAGAAACACTATATATTACCACTTTTTATGATTTTTTATACGCTATCGGCAGAAGTCAAAAGCTAATGTTAGGCTATAAAGGAACTATTCCCATTACTACGTTACTTATGTATTTTCAGTTCTGAACATATTGTAATGTAACGCAACAAAACATAACATGTTCAAAATATATCACAATATGAAACATGGCATGTCTTCCATTGCATTTTTTAATTTCTATATACAGTTTTAAAGATAATGTCTTCAAATGTATGTAATTAATGTGAATTCACATTAGGAATAGACCAATAGAAAAATATTGACCAATGAGTTGCAGTAAAACTAGTATATATGTAAGATGACAGTATTTTAATGTAGTGTACATTCTGTATATTTGTATTATACAGTAAAAAAAAATTAATACTGTGATTAGGGGAAAGCATCCTACAATAATGTATTAATAAAATAATAATAATAATAATGTTGTGGGTGGGTTACTGTGGAAACAGTCAATTACTGTAATGTTACTGTAAATTGTTGTGAATTTACAATAATTAAAGCCGATTACCCCATCATATTGTATTTTTACATCAAAATGCTGTATTTTCACAGTACAATCGTGTCATTACCACTTTAAGGATTTTTTCGCCAGAAGTCACAAGCTAACGTTAGGCTATAAAGGAACTACAATGTGGTTGCATGACTTCAACATCACCACCACTAAGCTTCTTACTACACTTGAACTCTACATATAGGAATATAATAGTTTACCGTGAGTGAGTGAGTGTAAACACAACAAGGACGATGGCGAACTAATGTCGACGAGTCTCTGTATTCGGTGTGCTCAGATTTAATGTCCTCGACGACCTCAGTAGTCTCATTACGACACTTATTAGCAACCGTCGTTTTAAGATGCGTAAAAAAGCTTCAAAATTCCGATAAAAACTTGAGATGTTGCTACAAAGTAAAGCAAGATATGATTTTTACTGCCATTTTTCCTTAAAAGGACACGAGGAGAATATAATTTTGCCGAGTTTTGCCAGCAGCACTTGTGTTATAAAACAAAAGTAGGATGAATAAAACAGTGTGGACTCACTGTTGGACTCATATTCCCATAGAACTGGAGGGAAGATGGAAATATTGACTTTTATTCTGAACCCCTGTAACATTTATAAAAGCTTGCCGCTGCTCTGACCACGGAGTCGTTCTCGATGCTCCCTCGCCTCTCTAACCAGTTTAGTGGCAATTTCCTCCCCCTCTCCGAGAAAACCATATACAGTATATCAAGTCACAATGATGAAGCAAGCTGGGAAATAATAATGTTTTAACCTACTTATTAAACTTAATTTAATTTGCAAGTTATGAAGAAAATAAATTAGAATGTGGGAGCCTGAAGCACCATCTGCAGTCCTTCAAAGGCCTCAGCGAGCGTTCAGATAATGTGACATTCAACTCAGTGAAGTATAATCAGTTTTAAGGCAAACGTTCACATAAATTATGTAACTCGAAGACCTTCAGCAGTACACGAATAACTTAACGTCCAGTTTTCAGGTCATTGTGTTCAGCTATATGTTCAGCGGCACTCTGTCTTCTCTTTTACGGCAAGAACGAGGTTAATAGCAGAGCGAGTTAAGTAATTTGGGGTGAGTCAAGTCTTAAGTCATTTTAAGAAAGTCTCTCAAGACAGGCACAAGTCAACTTTCATGTCAGCAAGTCCATATCAAATCTGAGGTAATTTAAAGGTAGGGAAGGTGATTCTTCTCATTCCCAAGTCGTCAAATATGCTTTGGGCCATTCAGTCATTCGAGACGCGTCAGAGAAAAAACTCAAGTGTAAAGTCTGAAGACATTAAAACAAATTGAAGTTGAGCCTTAAGTTTATTGAGAAATGTGTAAGATACGTCTCAAACCATATTCAGAATCAAGTCTTAAGGTCCAAGTCAAGTATCAAGTAATTATAAATTTGTCTTGTCAATTCCTGAATCATTTGAGAAAGTTACCAAATCAAGTCAATGGAAATCTCAAGTCATTTGAGAAGGCCCATTTTTGCGGACTTTTTATTCCGTCACAAGACGTTACGATGCAACGATAATGGAGCAGAGCAGCGGTCAGCAGTAACAAACGAGTCCAGCCGACAACCACTAACATGATAACAAACACACACCGCAGCATTCAACACGTTAACAAACTGTGGTGAAGAAAATAACTCTCGCTGCTGGACTTGCAGCATTAATAACACAGCAGAGCACACCCCCTTTGTTGATCCTCATACACACATGCATGCTTTCAGATTCATTAATTCATTAATTATTGCTGTTTTACCTGTATTTCAGCAGGTTAAGGAGCCCAATTAATGGTTCAGCACACAGTAAACTGGAGCAAAAGACTGGAAATAGTGTCCCCTTTTCTATTCATGCAATCAATAATCAATCTTGAATCCAGAATCATTTATTCTGGTGATTTTATTCTGGCGAGTTGGTTGCATGTCCAAGTCTGAACTCAGTGAAGAAAATGTTAGCGTCAAGTCAAATTTTAAGGGTAGTTTCAGAAACTTTGAATCTTTAATCCCTCCAATCAGTCCAGCTGGAAGCTTTTTAAAGAGAGAAGTCTCCTCACAGATGTTTACCTAATTTGAAATGGAGGAGCCTCCTGGCCAATCAGAGTCCAGGATTATGACTCTGCCTGCCTTCAGGAAACACATTTATTCAATCAAAACTATTTTTTAAACTTAATTCCATTTATTTACAGAAACACCATGACGAGCAGTTTTCCTGTCCTCGGGGTTTGTTTGAAAACTTAAAAAGCTGAATAATCTTGTATCTTTAAAAAAAAAAAAAAAAAAAAAGAAGAGTCCAGAAGAAAATCACACGGGATCTGAGTGCATTCAAATATTTTGACACTGAAGCAGCCGATGAAAACTACTACATATGCATGAAATCGCCCTTTGGAGCAAATACTTTCACATTTACATTTAAAGCCATCCAAGGGGGAAATTTAAAGGGTGAGTTGAGTTCAGGGAGCGTTGAGGAAGGGGCTCCTCTGTTTGGGTGTGTTGGGGAACTCCCTCGGGGTGAAAGTGCTGGATTTGGCAGCAATTAAGCCGATCCACTCAGAGCTATGAGACCGTGTCGAGTGTTAATTCCTCCTTGTAGTCTTTTGAATATAAAAGTTCACCTCAAATCTGCACCGTGGTGAACTAAAAGTAAAAAACTTTAAACCTATTCATTAGCAACAGGGATCCTGTTAGTGTCGAAGGAGCTGCCAGTGAAGAGGGAAGATGGAGAGAGGAGGAAGAAGGACAAAGAAGGCTGTGCAATAATGAGGCCAAGTAAGCAAACATGACCTCAGCCAAAATATATCTGCATCATCACTGCCTTATTAAAGCTCGCTTCAGGGAAAATACAAACAAAGGGCAAGAAAGGCGAGGAACAAACGGAAAGCTCGAGAAGAGAAGAAAGGAAAGGAAAAGAGAGAGGAGTAGGGAGGTGAGCGGACAGAGGAGCCACCAAAATGTCCTCTGGCAGCCGAATTTCATCCTCGCCTCCTCTCATTTTAAGAAGGACAGGCGTAGAAAATGTTGTTGAGAATTCTGGGAAGGTGGGCGTCGAAATTTCCGAGTGTGACTGCGATTGGAGACGAGTCAAAACCGGAGCTCAAGTTAACTTTCTGTAAAAGTTTTGACAAATGGAAAGCCAGGTGTTTGTTCCGCTGATGCTCCTGCGACAAAAATATCCTCGTCTGAATTCAACCGATACATCAAGGTGACACTGATGATCCACTTCCTGTGATCACGGTGGGTGTATGGAGCTCCTCTATCTCGAAATTTACACCTGAAATGATCACTAGGAGTTCGTGGAAGACCTTCAGCCTGGTGAATGTGTGAGAAGGGCAAAACCCATCAAGTCATCACCGCACAAAGCACCTAGACTCAGTAAAAAGCAGTAAAAAAGTTGGGCTGAGACATTTAAAATGAGAAGGTTAGGATCAACAAAAGGTTGCCATATCCATACAGCCAGAAAGCATCTGTTACTTGATCTAAATGAGCTGCGTGTGTGTAGTTACACTTGTAACACATACAGAAAGTCGTCAAAACAACTCTAAACTATATTATTAATGTGGCTGCTGAAGAACAGACCCTCTGCTTCTGTAACATTGATGATATGCAGAGACTTGACATCCATATACGAGGGAAAATTTCAGTAAATTCGAGTAAAATACAGATTTTGCTTGTCTCGTGTGTGTGAATGCACAAAACACAGATGTCGGTTTGTAATTTCTAATTCACATAAGGTCCTCTGGTGCCTCTGTCTCTGACTCTGAAGCTGAAGATGGTCCAATATTGAACTAAGAGAAATGAGAAGAAACGAGAAGAACAGTGTTCATAAGCCGGTTTTATGATTTTATTAAAACGCATATGTTTAACCATCTGAGCAATCACTGGTGAGAACATCAGCTGGATATACACCAAGTCTCTTCTGAATATACTGCAAGTGTTTAGATTCATGAAGAAAGCCTTTTTTATTGATGACTGACACTTTAATCCACACTGCCAGCTTTCTCTGAAGCGTTGTATCAGCAGCCATCACTCGCGTTTCTACAAATACACAGCTTTAATCCTCCTCTGACCAAATGAATTATTAATGCTTAACAAGGTGACTGTACGCTGTCATCCTGTCAGCTGGCTTTATTCCTGTTATTACAGAATCCAACAACAGTCAATCCACGACAACAAATATGCAACCCACTCCTTTTTTTCTTGCGTGCTTAGAGAAACATAATCTCCCCACACAGCCTCTAAAATCCTACATATCTCCTTCTATTTATATGTTGTCAACCTGCAAACTATTGTCACCCATCGAGCCCTCAGTTTCATTATGAGCTGTCTGGTTTAAAGAAGTGGATATGAGCTTTAGAGGGCGAGGGGAATAAGTGAAATGACTGAAAAACTATTTCTGTCCATCGGATATGTTATACTGCTGTTCTTTCAGCCTCTCAAAAACAGCTCTGATGACAGGACAGCGATGTTCAGACCAGAGAGTGGAGTAAATGTAGATTTAACAAGTGGACGCTTCAGTAGCGCTTGTGCCCTCACTTCGGGTATGAATCAATGTGCATCTGATTGTGTACACATCGAACCAGAACACAGACATGTCTTGGTTGGGTGTGGAAAATGTCTTTTTGATCCAGTGGTTAAAATTTATATTAACACTATATTGTTTAAGAAAACCTCCTTCATGACCAGCAGAGCTATCAAGGCCTTTTGAGCTGGAGCAGCTCTCACGTAACTCCTTACGTTAATCTTTCCTGTGTTTTTAAGCTAATGTCTTCCCATCACTTGTTCTGGTTTGTCCTCAGTTTTTAATGTATCTTCAGTCTTTTCCTTGGACTTTCCTTTGCCCACCTTTTTGACGCTTGCATTTTGAATGTTTGGACTTTTGACATCAGCTTTTCATTAAAGCTCGCTTTTGTTATTTTACCTTCCTTCCTCTGTGTTTTGATAAACTTGTAACATAAGTTACTTAGATAATGTAGGTACATTTGTAACCTAAATGTATTTCAACGCAAACCACAATGTTTTCCTAAACCTGACAAAACTGCAACCATACAACTAAGGTCCAGTACGTGCTGTTATGCTGAACTGGCCTATTCAGTCTTTTAGGTATACGGATGCATTGAGTTCAGGGTTAGGGTCACACTGGCTGAACATCAGAGCCATAAAGTCTGACTTTCTGCATGATAACCCCACATTATAGACATGACTTTAGTCTGCATGTGGACAAAACTCCTGTGTTCATGTTCTATATTCAGATGTTACTCAAACTATGCAGGTCAAGTCAGTCTAATGAAGTCCTGAGATATAAGTCACAGTTCTGACTCAGACTTTGCTGGCTCATTCCCTGCATATCCTTTGCAAATAAAAACCTGTTAGAGACCCATTTAGGGGTTTAGGTAATTAGGTTTCTCCAGCAGTAATCTGGCTTTGTTAAACAAGGTTATTTTTGGTCTCTTAATCTGAAAAATGAAAGCTGATTTCCTGCTTATATGGGCATTTCTAAAATCAGGCCGGTGCCAAAAACTGAATGGTAATCAGATTATCAAAGTGCAGCTTTATCAGTGGACCTTCACTGTCAGGACGGCAACGTGTTAAACAGAGCGTCTGAGCTTAGTTTTCGTTTGTAAAAATCTGTTTAGGTACTTATTACTGTAAATCCTCTCGTCTTCCTCGTCCCTTACCTTTCCACTTCTTATTCTGGCTTTTTTTTTCAATTCATTTCATCGTCACCAACGTAGGTTAACAGTGAGGCTGACAGGCGTGAAAGGATTTTTAACGTTTTCCACTGCGGTGTCGTCACAGATGACAGCTGTTATTACCCGGTGAACAATAATGCAACAGTCAGCGCTCCTGAGCGGTGCCTAATATAGCTGCTGTTTCACTGTCGCTTCTACAGGAGGAGGAGGAGGAAGAGGAAGAGGAGAGGAAGGTAGAAGAGGAGAGGAGGATATTAAGTGACAGGAGGCAGCAGGAAATATTATAATAGAAGAAAAGAGCAGGAAGCAGGAAGGAGATGAGCGATGAAGCGAGTTTGCACCCTGGTGGTTTAATTGGATTAAGATTAAATCATTAATGTTAACAGGAGGATAATCCCCCTGTATGTGTCGACACAAATAGCTGCCTGCAACACCAAAACTATTGCGTAAAATATTATTGTCAAACATCACGTGTGATTCATGACACAATTCAAACAGGATTGAAATATTATTTGTCTTTCTCTAAATTTTTCTGAAATAAGGTCCCACGGGGTCCACCGGAAGAGGCGTGACTTCGGCTGTCTTCTCAGTGTAGCTTCACAACCAGGAAGTAAACCCAGAAGATAGAAAGGTATTTTTTTTTGCATATGTGCCAGGCGAGAAGACGTGCCCCACACACTCAAACAAGTACGTGAACGCAGCATTTTTACAGCCTGCTATCGAATTAAATAACAAAAAAAATGAAAGTTGTCACAGCAGAGATTTAATATAATTGAATATTATAATGATTTTTTTACTTTCGCTAATGCTAATCATGAACTGTAACTGAAAGGTGTTGGCAAGACGAGTACGCCTACGTGTCTGGCACACAGCTGCTACCTGCGTGTGTGTGTGTGTGTGTGTGTGTGTGTGTGTGTGTGTGTGTGTTTAAAGGGACTCCTGACAGGTGTGTGTATGTATGTGTGTACATTTTGTGTGAGTGTGTTTCTGCAGGTGAACTGCTTAGAGGGTTGCTGACACTACTGTTCCAGCTGAGAACCCCACTTGACTCCAAGGTGTAGACACACACACTCTAACACATTTCGATATGAATGTGCTGTCAACTGAACCCAAACTGAGAGAGAACACACACTTCATAACACGCACAGACTAATGTGTGTGTGTGTCTGTGTGTGTAAGTAGCACAGTGTCGGATGTGAAACGGCCTCTGGACAGGTGTGGCTGTGAGGCATCATGGGAGCTCGAGGAACAGAGTTTGAGCGCAGCGTGGAGAGAAAAGCAGGAAGAAACGGAGAGGAAATAAAAATACTAATGAGACAGACGACAGGGAGGGAGAGAAAAGACCAGCGGTGGAGGAAATACTGAAGTAAAACTAGCAACACTACAAATACTTTGCATTGCAGCTGGTAAACGTGGAGGTAATTTTAGTTATTTTGCACGATGTTGGGTAGTTTCACATATAATAATAAGACGTCTCCTGTCTAGGCGATCCCTCATTGGCTGTTGTAGGCTCTAGTGAGGCCATATAAGCTCCTGACTAACTCGTATTTGTACGTCGTTACTCAACACTTCAGCAATTTTGTTCCTAAGACTGTCAGAAATCGGGACGATTGATTCAAGATGCAAACCTTGATCACCACACTTGACTCAGTATGTACAGGACTATCACTTCTAATATTCAAGGCTTCTATAAAGCGAGTGAGATTTTGTATTTCCGTCTTTTTCCTCTCATCTTTTCTCATTTAGTGATCTAACCTTATCTCTCCCACTTCTATTTCATCTAATATAATCTAGCCTTTTCCAATCTCATCTCACATTATGATCTTTCACCGTCTCGTCTCATCTAATTAACCCTAACCTGATCGAGCCCTGTCTAATATAATTAAGCGTTTGTCTCATTTTATTTAATCCAAAAATCTGATGAGGTTTTGACTTCTGTCATTTAATCTTTTTTGTCTTCTCTTCTCTAATATAATCCTGTGTAATTCAATCAGAAGGAGAAAAAAAAAATCATCTAAGTGTCTCGCAGTGTTCATACAGAGGAGTAACACACACAAAAAAAACAGCGCTAATGAGCTTTCTAATTGCCTCCAGAGTTGCCATGGTAACTAACAAAGAGCACCTGGCTGTGTACTGTGACGGTCCGTTCACTCACGCTGGACGTCTGATCGTGCAGATCGGTTGTCTGAAGCTATCTGCCGTGTGATCGTTAACCATTAACTTTCATTTCATTTCATAAACATTTTCCTTCCTCCTTCCTTCCTCTTCCTCCTCCTCCTCCTCAATCCCTCTTTCCCCTCATTCATTCATCTCTGGCGATGAGACTCAGAGCAGATTAAACCCTGAAACCCCGCTGATTAAACACTGAACACACATGCACACACACACACGCCTGTCAGTCCTGCTGGGTGTCTTATTAACCCTCATTAGCCATTTCTCTATGATATTAATGAGATGGTCTCATGACTAACGCTCCCCGCTGAGCAGCTCAGTGTACGTTTGTGTGTCTGTGAGAGAGCGTCAGAGGAAGACGGGAGGTCGGGGATGAAGAAGGGAACAGATGGAAGAAGTTGGACGGGCAGACGAAAGAAAGAGGCTGAATATGAGCCAGAGCACTGAAGAAAAAAAAAAAAAAATCACCTTAATGGTTCGTTTGGTGTTTAAAATCTGGATCAGGACTAAAAAACAGCGCAGTAGCCAGATAAAATGTTGGCATGGGACATTTCTGGAAACCACACTTTTAAAAAAAATGTTATGATATTAAAAGTTCTACACTACCTGTCCTGTCAGGTACGGATAATTTGAGTCGGTTTTCATGTCAGGAGGAGGATAAGGTTCGTCCAAGGTTGCTGCTGGATCAGAGGACGCCATTTTTTCGCACCACAAATCTGAAGTTTTACTTGGGCTTGATGTGTTTTGTTCTTGGTAGGCGTATACGCAGTCGCCTTGGGCCATGTCTGATTGATGAGCGTGATTAGTACACAGCACTTCTGATTGTCGAGCATGACTGTCACACTGTAAAAAAGTATCGACGTGTTTAAACGTGGGTCAGACGAGCATCCCGCAGCAAAATTAATGCCAAGCCAGAGACTGTTGTTTGAGCAACCCGATCACCAGAGTAAATGTTAGATAAGTGCATTTCTGCAAAATTACAGATGAGTTAAAACTTTACGTTTCTTTATGTTGCAACTTTACGTTTGTTGAGGCTGAATTTTCTATTTCTCTCTTGTTACAACAGTGTGCTTATGCTCTGGGTAGGTTTAGGAAAACATTATGGTTTTGGCTGTTTTGATTTGGTAAAAATGTAAAAGTTATTACTTAACAAGTATAAATGTAATCAGCCAAAACAGATATTCTGATGACAAAGATTAGTCTCATTAGACGCTGATAAACCCTGTAGGTAATCGAGACTGTGGCCACAAGGACAAATGACAACATTTGGAGGACTTGACGAGGGAAACTGGGTCATTTCTGTCACTAAATTATCACAAGCTAGCAGCTCTGTGAGGCTTTACTTAGCATTCAGCTCAAAGTACTGCTGTTTCCGATGTCAGCATACTTAAAATGCTCACAATGACAACGCTAACATTCTGATGTGTATAATGGATAATGTTTAATTTTGACGATCTAAATTTATGAAGATGGATGGATGATGGATGGATGGATAGGATCGCCTCAGCTCGTATTAATTCCTGCTAATGAATACACACAGCACACAGACTGGGTCGTTTCTGGAGCTCCAGGATTGGCCAACGGATGTGCAGAAGTGTCCCCCAGCTGCGAGGCCCTCGGGCTGGGCAGCTGACAACGAGAGCAGCTCCCTCTTCCTCTTCCTCTGCCTCTGCCTCCTGATTCCTGGTTCCCTCTATCTTAATGAGAAATGAGGCAATGAAGGAAACAGAGGGATGGAGGAAGATGCTGCTGCTGTTCATCTGGTCAAAATAATAAATCTAAACAGACAGACAAATACATTAAATGCACAAAATCCACATCATAAGACCCATTCCTGAAAATGTATGTAAAATTATACCAAAACGTCTATCCCAGTCAGGCCCATCTAGGCCCGTCATTGATCCGTAGGTTGAACACACTCAATTATTGTTTTACTTATTTAGCCTGAATTTATGAATGCAAAATAATTAATCTTTTTTTAGGAAATATTCAGGCAAGAAAAAGCCTTTTTGTGACCTCTGCTTGAGAGGAACAGAAGCATCAACTCATTATAGTTTGTTTATTTCCTCATTTACACAGCGTTGTGCATGTAAAATAGTCAAAAACAAGTGCTTAGGTTGGAAAAAAACAGCCTATAAGAAGAGTAAAATGCATAAAACTACATAAACTTGCGTAATTATCAGATTTATGCCTGAGAAAACCAATAATGAATGAATTTGAAATGTCATTGGCTACATGATGCGTCAATCAGTGGCTCAGGAGAGACAGGAGGTAACAGAGAGTGGGTCTCCTGTCTAGGTGATCACTTGTTGGCTGTTGTAAGCTCTAGGGCGGGCATAGGAGCTCATATCTGGCTGGAGTCTGATGGACTTTGCAAGAGCGACATAGTGGATGTTTCTGGTTAAATCTAAAAGGGTTTTACTCTTTTACAAAAAGATTTTTGTCGATAGGGATCCTTCCTATAATGTCGTGAGACAGTTACAGTAAAAATCTCCTGCCAGTGACAAAAAAATAGCATTTTAAGTGGACTTAACTTTTAACCATTCTTACATCGCAGGAGGCCAACTACTGGACCGTTTCCAAAACAGTTAATGCTTATTTAAACACCAAAATATGTAAACATAGAGCCCAGGTTCAAAGATATCAGCATTTAAAATGATTGATCAGAGAAACAGAGCAGAGAGTTCTTAACCTCTGACCGTCACTGAACAGCTTATGCCATCGTTTTGGAAAAGCTCAGATTTCAGCACCGAGTTAACGAGTTTCACGATTGCCTTCTCCTCCCCTCGCTCCCCCACGCTAACAGTGGCAATACCAATGAAAAGACTATGTTAACGATGACAAGGTTACTCTGTTATTAAGTGTTGGGTAACAACAGCAGTCCAGACAATCACAGACAGGCTGAAAGGGAGCGGCGAGACGAAGCGTTCGCCGCCCTTGAATTTCCTTTCTGCTGCAGGCGACGTCACTGATGTTTGACCCTGCAGGAGAGCGGAGATGAAGTGTGAAACTGGTCACAGTCAAGAGGATGTGGGGGAGAAACCAGAGCAGTCAGCTGTTCTGAGCACATCCAGAATCAAGGAGCTTAAAACACGTCTGAAAACATCAAATCGACCATATCAATACATACAGTACAGTGTGTGTGTGAGTGTGTGTGTGTGTGTGTGTCATAAAGCCTTCCATGTATTTCTGAACATGTTGCAGATCAGCGGAGCATGAAAGGAAAAACATGCTTATACAGTACATCACACGCACATACGCTCTCATCATACCAATGTACATGCAGTCATGGGTTATTAACCTCACACACACACACACACACACACACACACACACACACTGTACTGTGTCTTACTGTATATCTGCTGTGGTAAATTAAGCTTCAGGAGATGATGCTCTTTACTTTTACAAATAAGATATTTGTTACAACGCATAAGAATCATCAGCTGTGTGTGTGTGTGTGTGTGTGTGTGTGTGTGTGTGTGTGTGTGTGTGTGTTGTACCGTGTAAGCATGTTTCTCCATTAATGCTCTGTTGATCTGCGGCATGTTCAGAAATACACGCAGCCAGAAGCCTTTTACTTTGAGGTACCAACTGAAACTCTACTCCGACATTATAACCACAAAACAAAAAAATACAGCACTATAAATTATGTAGCTTACAGGCGAATCCTAAATTAAATATATATCAGAGATGATTACAATTTAAAAAAATAAAAAATCTAGTTGGTTTGTCGGATGACCTGAAGAAGTGGGCTGGAAGAAGTCTTTGTTTAATTTTTCTTTATTTAAGAAATAATATGAAACATTTCTCCATTAAAATGTCCAAAAACAACTAGAGTTGTGTTTCCAACACTAGCTGCATTTACATGGAGCCCAAACAGAATAAAATGCGCTATATAAACACCTCAAAACTGGCCCACCATCTTGACGTAAATATGCAGTGATGTACGTTTCTCTACTGACCAAAGATGGAGGCTTCGTAGGTGAACTGTTCGACTTCGGAGAGTATGTTTTTCACAAACTCTTAGAGAACTGAACGTAGACGGACCCCAGATATCCATATACTTTTGTGCATTTCACTGAGCTGTTCAGATTAAATTCTGTGTTGCATGTAATCACCAGACCTTATTAATCCCATCTCATGTTAACAGTTGACCCGAAATCTCTCATCAGAATAAAGAAATATCGTCCATTCAGACGTAACTATTGATGTTGTGGATCCACACTGAGCTCAGAATGTCTGCTGGTCTGAGGTCAGTGGGTGAAAAGGAGGTTAACATTCAGGGCAAATTTCATTGAACATTACGGTCGACTCCTATTAAGATAAGTGCAAACACAACCCTCAGAGGACTGAGCTCAGTGCTGCTGCATCAGGAAACACACAGCTGAACCTCCGACCCTTCACCTCCACCTGAGACTCCACCAGCAGGGAATTGTTGCCCTATAGGGGAAAAAATGTTTATGTATTTAGATGTGACAGGTATGGTTTTAGTCAAGACAATGACAATAACCTACTAATATCTACTACTATGTTTATAACTGTAGCTAAACATAGGGTGGGTCAAAACAGCTGGAGATGGTCCGCCCTCATGTAAAAAGTCGGACCATCAGTATTCGCCTTCCTGTGAGAAATAGCCGGTTTTGGTCACCACAAAAACAGCTGGAGTTGGTCCGACTTTGTGTAAAAACATGTGTTTTTGGCCACTACCAAAAACGACAAGAGATGGCCCAACTTCCCGTGAAACATAGCTGGTTTTGGCCCCCACATAACAGCTGGAAGTATCCACAAAGACTCCAACTGTAGTTGCCTATTTGGCAGCCTTGTAGCTTGTAACACAACCACCTCCTGATCTGAAAGTTGACTAAAAAGCTATGCCGCATCTGGTAAAAAATGTCAACCTTGGACGTATCTGTGGTTTGCATAAACGTTAACAGCTAACATTACATTCTGGAGACCGGGCTGGCACTTACAGGGGGAAAAAATAAGCATATATATAAAAGAAAATATATATACAGTGTCTATATTCAAGTCAAGTGTTTCTGTAAACTGTAAACAAACAGTGCAAAGAATAAATACTGACGAGGTGATGTAATGGATTACTTTATATAGACTACATGAAGTTGGTGGTTACGTACAGTATGAACAGTGTGCAGGATTTATATTTGACAAATCTGTAGTGAAAACCATGAAGTGTGTGTGTGTGTGTGTGCATGTGTGTGTGTGTCCCACAGGTATGAAAGGTGCTGCTGTCAGCTGCCTTCTCTGCTTCTCTGGTAATGGATTTGACCCTTTGTGTGTGTACGTGTGTGTGTGTGAACACAGCTAAAAGCAAATTCACACCTCCGCAATGTGATCTGAGGTGTGAAAGTGGAAACAATCGTGTGTCAAGATGACCGGTGACACTTCGACATGGACACAATGAAACCGCCTCCTTTAATTTCACATTAAAACCCAAAATTAAATAAATATTAAACTGAACATTCAGTCAGAAGAAAAACAACCTTCATTAAAAGTTAATCACTGATGTCTTTGTTGTCTTTGTGGGTTTCTTTGTGTGTTTCCCTGTTTTAAGTGGTGATTATTCTCTTTGATTAGTGTAGTTTATGTAGACACACGCACACAGTACAGACACACTAAGTTGTTTGTCTGTATCTCTGCAGTATCAGCAGGGAGTCAGTCTGACTCACTAAAACAGAATATAGTTACATTAATATCGTCTATAAAACAATAATAATGCTTTGATATCGTTAGGATATTATGCAGGGGACACCTCCGAGGAGACTTCATTAAATATTTACAAGGCAAAAACTGTTAAAACTTCATGATGATATATTGATACAATGAAAAACCAGAAGGAGTAAAGAAGGCCGTCATCTTCCGCTGCATCTCTGGTTAAAATTATTTGAATTTATTCAAAACAGACCAGAATTTAAAAAGGTCGTGTTCATTCACACAATCACATTATCCAGATAAAGGATATTTGCCAATTAACAATTGGATGTGACTGACTCATTAATTGGATCGAAAGAAAATTGGAGTTGCCAACTATTTTCATAAACAATTAATCATTTTTTTGTCATTTTTCAAGTAAAAATGTCAAGAAATGTCTGGTTCCAGCTTGTTAAATGTGAGGATTTGCTGTTTTCCTTTGTCTTTTCTGACAGTAAATGACGACTCTTTGGGTTTTTAGGCTGTTAGTGGGACAAAAGAAGCAATTTGAAGACGTCACTTTGAGCAATTTTATTACAGTTATTACAGCCAACAAGGCGGACTGCAGTTTGAGTCACACCGCTGGATATTTTAAAAGGACACCTGCAGACGTTTCCAGCCTTTTGTGTGGCTTTTTCTTTTCACAGAAAGTGGGAACATCTCTATACACGATCATGGCTTTCAAAACAGGTATTTTAAATAGGGCCCTTAAACCCCCCCACGATGAATCAAAAGACTCGCTGACATCACCACCTCCGGAGCCAAGCATCCAACCAGGAGCTTAAATTTAACTTTTCCAGCCAGAACTCCAGTTCCCTGATATTTCCTTTTTGAATGCACCATAATCTAGTTTTCATTCATGCTCTCCACGATGTTGTCAGGGCAGGTGTCAGGTTCACATCTGATTTGTTCGCCCTCGCAGCTTTCCTGTTCGCAGACTGTCATTAAGCAGGAGGTTCATACTGAGAATCTGCTGCTCTCCACTGCAGCAACACCATCTGACTGACAGCCAAGAACTACACTCAGCTGAAGTAAAGAGGCTTGGCAACGCAGAGAGCTACAGCAGAGATAGAGAGAGAGAGAGAGAGGCTCACTTCAACATCTCACTGCTGTGTTTGTGCTGCTGTTTGAAAGTGTTTTGTTTACTACATTCAGTTCAGCTACACCGAGACTCAGGGTTTCTTTTTTTTTTTTTTTTTTTTAAACTTAATTAGCGAGCAAAGCAGGACGTTCTTCTGACATTGAAATCTCTTTTTCCCAGAGAGTTGACTGAAATGTTAAGTTATGCAAACTAACATGGAGATACATACTGTAAGTGCAGAAAGTTAAGGAAAAAGAGAAGTCGGCTTTTTACAGCTCGGGCTCCACAGCTCTGCTTGAGCGCTGCGTTCGTGTTACCTGTCACACAATTGTTACCATGGTTACAGCACCATGTCAAGTAGGTTAGTCCAGCTGATTTGACCAAACCCAAACAAAAATGTTTTCCTTTTTTTGTTAAATTAAATCCACTTTTGCTGTTGTATGTATGCATGTTTCTTGACACAACCAGAGTCACAAGTCTCCTGTTAACCGTAAAAAATCTGGACTCAGGAATATGAAATGGACAAATGGGACTTAGCTAAACAACAAGAAATCAGAAATGGTTTTGCCCACACTTTTACAGAGACCTGTCTCCACCTCATCATCTCAGAACATATTTACAGAGACCTGTCTCAACAACATCTCTTTACACAGACCTGTCTCAACAACATCTCTTTACAGAGACCTGTCTCCACCACAACATTTCAAAACATCTTTACAGAGACCTGCCCACCCCCCTAAACATCAAGGAACATCGTTACAGAGACCTGTCTCCACCTCAACATTTCAAAACAGCTTTACAGAGACCTGCCCACCCCCCTAAACATCAAGGAACATCGTTACAGAGACCCGTCTCCACCTCAACATCAAGGAACATCGTTACAGAGACCCGTCTCCACCTCAACATCAAGGAACATCGTTACAGAGACCCGTCTCCACCACAAAATCTCAAAACATCATTACAGAGACCCATCTCCACCACAACATCTCTTTACAGAGACCCGTCTCCACCACAAAATCTCAAAACATTGACACAAAGACCTGTCTCCACCTCAACATCTCTTTACAGAGACCCGTCTCCACCACAACATGTCAGAACACCTTTACAGAGACCTGTCTCCACCTCAACATCTCTTTACAGAGACCAGTCTCCACCACAACATGTCAGAACACCTTTACAGAGACCCGTCTCCACCTCAACATCCACAATCAAGCTGTTGCACTCGACGGGTGGACCATGTTCTGAGCCGACAGACTGCAGGACAACAGAGGGACGAGGAGATGAGGACTCTGTGTTTACGTCATTGCTTCTCGTTGCTCACACACAATCAAAGTAGACGAACAGCGTTTCACTGAGTCTTTTAATATGAATATGCCGACCATGTTATCACCATCTTTCAAAACATTGACTGCATGTTTATGTGTGTAAATAACTGTACACACGTTACACAACTTAATTGAATTAAATTTACATACCAAGTCTAAACCAGATGGAGTATTTCGTCTGACATGGACTAACTCCCATTTTGTGCTATACATCTGAAAAGGGCAACTCCAGACATCGTCCACACCTGACTGTCCAGAGTTTATACATGAAAACTGGTTCAGTTTCTCGTCAGATGAAGTGAGGATATCGTTCCCTCTGCTTTCATTCTTTGTTCTCAGCCTGAGCCTCCGTCTCTAAACTGCACTGAGAATTAACTGATATCCATCTTCTCGTCTGTCGCTGGGGAAGACCGAGAACAAGATGACTAAAACATTTCAGTGTAGTGACAGCTGCATTTATAAACTGCACAACTCAGTGTGTGTGTGTGTGTGTGTGTGTGTGTGTTGGCAGCAGGTTTGTCTTATCTCCAGAGTGTCTGTAAATGGGGCAATTACGCTGGCCTGCTACTGTATATCAACTGTGTGTGTGCATGTGTGTGTGCATACATGTGTGTTGAGCATCTGTGAGCATGTGTGAGTGCCAAAATGGTGTGTGAGTGTTTCTTCCTAATTCATTGTATTTCTTGGCAGTCTTTGTTTGTGTGTCTTGGCAAAAGATGCATGACTGTGTGTGTCTGTGTCTGTGTCTGTGTGTGTGTCTGTGTGTGTGTGTGTGAGAGACCAGATGGGGGGTTTGTCCATGAGCTGTTTATTCTGCCGACTCCTCAGGTTTCGTAATGACTCAACCTGCAGCTCACACACACACCTGAACCGGAAAAAGTATTCAGATGTTTTACTTTAGTAAAAATCCAAGTATTAGTATTAAGATATACTTAAAGTAACAAAAGTAAAAGTACTCATTATGCAAAATAATATATATCACATTACTTGACGGGTAACTGAAGCTGTCAGATGAATGTAGCGGAGTAAAGAGTGCAGTAGATTCCCTCTGAAGTGCAGCGGAGGTATAAAACAGCATTAAATAGAAATACTCAAGTACAGTACCTCTTCACTGTACTCCAGTAAAGTACTTGAGTAAATTCAGCTGTCTCTCCTCAGCAGTTTTCAAACTCGGCGGTCGCATAAACTCGTGTTTCCCTTCCCAGATCCGACCGTCGGCTCCCAAAATATAACACCAGGATCTATTTTAACCGAAGCGCGGCTCTTTAATCAGGGTGAGAACAAAACCGTTAAACAACAAAACACATCTTCTGTCCGTCGTTCGAGCGGCAGCCTCGTTTCAACTCGTCTCTTCTCCTGCGGAGTGTTTGACGATCAGTCGCCTCACACACAAACACACAAACAGGAGCTGAAGGTTTTTAGATTTCTAAATCAAGACGGACTTCAAAGACACTTTTAGCTAAAATAAGACGAGCAAAGCTGCATGTGGGTGTTGTGGCTCTATGGACTGAGATTTCTACTGAGGAGTGACCATTTTTAATTTTTTTATTTTCAATAACATGTTTATTTATTAACAATTGTTTTAAACCCAAGTTGTGCAGTTTCTCTGAGGTTTCTCTGAGGTGACACCCAAGTTTTTAAACGTAGCATATCACATTCACATTTTATGCTTGTTAGCTATCAACCATAAGTGTCACAGAAACAGTAATAAAGCATTGACCTAATTGTACAATAAATATAGGCATTAATAAATTAGTTTACAAATTTTTAATCTATTAATAAATAGACTAAATCATAAAGTAATTCATTATTCGATATTTTAATGGGCAATAAAAAGAGGAGTCAATAAGTACATGATGTTTTCTAACACTAACCAAGTGTTTTTTGTGCCTAAACCTAAACAGAGCTTGAGCACAGCATTGTGACGAGAGAGAAAAAGCAAATTGAACCTAAACAAACGTAAAGCTGCAACATAAAGAAACGTTTAGTTTTAATGCACTTAGCTAACATTTATTCAGGTGATTGGGTTGACAAATGCCGACTGTTGTGTTGCCTCTCATCTCCTCTGTACGTTCTGCGCCATTGTTGGACCATTACTAAATATATAGTAACTTTTATGAGAGCGACGGAGAGCCTCATCGACAGCTAGAGCTGCATGATATATCATTTCAGCGTCGACAACATAATGTGCGCTATAGTCAAGACGTGCGATGTCAAGTGAGGCAAATTAACTCAAACACATCATGCTACAACTTGTTTTGCAAAGCTTGCACAGTTCTCATTTTCCATGACTAATCTACAAGAGAACCCAAAAAGAGGTTGTTTTGCATTTTATCGCTCAGAGCATTAAAATAACACGTAGTGCATGAAGAGCAAAGGAAACGATACAATGACTTTACAATACACGACTCCTGTAAAAGTTTCTTACCATCAACTCAATGTTTACTCTCGTCCGCCGTGTTTCAGCGTCACATGACGTCAACTCGGCAACTCGTGTCCCAAAAAAGAGTCTTTGTTCTGACTTGAGAGGGCGTTCATGTGAATTTTCTCAGTCAGAAAAATGTTTTTCATCTGATTTAAGGGTTCTTGGATATGTGGGAGTTTTTTGCTTGTTGGTGACGTACATGCACAGTGAGCCTCAATCATTCATCATCAATTTATCAAACAAAGCAGGGCCTGCTTTGCTTTTTTGTTCAAATGCACTCCTCTGCAAAATCACCTGCATTGTTCTTGAATGATCAACCACTTCAAATAGAGCTATTCAGGTTATCTTGAGAGAATTTCTGTTTTGTTTTTCATATCTCAATATATAGCGCAGAAAATTAAGATATCGCAGTATCAGTTCCTTCAAATGTCATGCAGCATCACCGGCCCTGACAAAAGACAACGGCTTCCTAGAGGTATTGCCACGAGTGCAGCTCTCAGTCACTAAAGCAGCTTCGTGATTGAGGAAGATGAAGAAGAAAGAGAGCAGAGAGTGACGGCTGGATCGAAAGAGGAAGACGAGAAAGTGTCAGAAAGAGGACAAAAGACGAAGTTCGAGACAGAGTTGGAAGTTAAAAGTGAGACAAAAAGCCGTTCGCGTGAAAGAGATTCAAAGAGAGTGACGCGGAGGAAGACGCAGCGCTGAGAGTTGTTTTTTTGTTCATTTCAGATTGAAGAATAAATAAGACAGTCCAAACAAAAAGAGAAGGGGAACAGAGAGGAGGCAGACAGATGGGTGGATGAAACACAAACAGGGGGGAAAAAAACAACAACTACAGGAACAAAGAACGAGTTGAAGCAGAGAGCAAAGCGGGAGCGAACAGAGAGGAAGACGGCGGCAGCAGAAGGTGTCGATAAACAGACAGTTTGAAGCAGGTTAATGAGCCGACATAAAACAGAATGACAGAGTGAGGACGGTAATTAACATCGTTACAGGCTGACCTGAGAGCTGCAGGTAGAGCTGTGACACCTCGATTACATCACACACACAGACTCAGACTAGTGTGAAAGATTTAGAGTCCCGATAACTAGAAGAACTTTGTTGTTCAGGTGCGAGTTCAAGTTGTGTTTGTACTTTTAAATCTACTTCATGGAAGTTTTCCCACAACCACAAACGCACTCCTGCAGCTGACCAAAACTCTGAATAATCATCTGTGACGATCTTAAAGGAAAAGTTTGTCATTTTGGGAAATACACATCTTTGCTTTCTTTCTAAGAGTTACGTGAAGAAGTCATTATGTAACCTGACGGATGGCGCAGAAACGGTGGCACCAAAGGTTGCGGGAAATCGATCTAAAAGAAACAAAAACATAATAACTAGAGCATTTATTATTTTTGCAGCAGTTGTCTATAGTCTTTCGCTATATCACGTTGTAGGCGCGTGATGACAAGGCGTGGTGTCGTCAGTGAGAAGCAGTTGATGGCTGTCAGAGAGAGACTGAGAGAAATTGTAGTTTTGTATTTTGTGGTTTTGATTGAAGGGTTTTTCTGTAGTTGTGAGGATGTTGAGCACATGAAGAAGATACGCTATAGGATCGTAATAACATCACAATAAGCAGAAAATACCCGTGTAGGCACTAAAATGTTGTTTGTTTACTTAAATAACCTTTCAGCTGAGGCTGTAGAGATTTCAGGGACATGAAGCATCTGAAGATACTCCAAGAAATGACATCACAATCAGCCGATGTGGTTCAAACATGTTTATGTTTGGGTGTAGAGCTGTTTAGAGGCTTAGGGGATCTGTGTCTGAGTCTGTGAGCTGTAATCCTCATGTTCATGTTGGCGTTTCTTCTATTTGTGTTTTGAGCTACCTACTCATGTCTGAACAGCACTTTGGTCAACACAAGCTCTTTTTTTAATGTGCTTGAACAATCAAAAATGGTAATAAAACATCTTTAGTAGCTCTCTTTCCTTCCTTTAACATCTGATCATTGTGGGGTCACAGGATTATATTTGCTTCATCCATTATTGTCAGGGCACTGTGACCTCTGACCTCTGACCTCTGACCTCATTGTTAAGGCTCTTTGCTACATCTGCAATAACGGGACCGAATGAAGTCAAAGTCAAATATTTTATTATTTTGTTTAAGGTCAGTTTCATACATAATGTTGCCTACACAGACACAAATTAAGCAACAAAAGAGACAGAAGCCTGAACCAACGACAGGAAAACAGCACCAAAACTTGTTTTATGGAAATAATGAAACACAAGACAGTGATCAAAAACTGCAATGTTCATATTCAGCTTCATAATTATTTGTTTTGTTTCTAATTGGTCGGTGAGCAGTAAAATATAACGGCACAGAAACACACTTGAGAGTAAATGTGATGTGACGAGATAAAATGAGAGTCACATATTGTCACAATCCTCAATATTCGACTGTATTAAACCCCACTTTGCCACATACTTATAGCATTTTGTCATCAGCAGCAGCCCTCCATTCAGCAGTTTTCATTGTTAGTGTGAATTTAAATTGTGTACCCACAAACCAACATTTTCATGCCATTGTTTTGACGGCCAATTATTCCAATAGTCCAAAAATGTCTCACTGGACCGACAGCTTGTTAATCTGTAAACAAAAACTTTTCTCTCAGAAGGCCGTGGTCAGCTGTTTGCTAACATGTGCACAATATCAACTTTAAACAGTCGCATTATGTCATCGTTGTGTCGACTCTTGTCACGCTGCCCCCATGTGGCCGAAACATCAACTCATGCAGCTTTTTAAAGAAAACCAAATAAAAATAACAAAACGCCACCTGTCAATGATTTATTCCTTTTTTGTTCGTAGCTGTTCTGATGCCGGTTCTCGCTATTAGACCATTTTCAACATTTGTCATCGTTTCATTCAGTCAGACTCTGAGTCAACTGTGAAGAGACGGAATAAATGATTATTAAGAGCAAAACATAGTCTAGCGGAAACTTTCACAGTCATTGTGTTCAATTGCTCCGAGCTCCTCATTCAAACACATTCACTCACATGTCTTTGAGCTGTCAAGTCCTCCCGACACTCATTACTCCCACACGACCTTGAAGCTGTCACTGCTGGCAGTACAGTTCCTCCCTCTTTATTCTGTTTCTTTTGCATTTTTATGTCTGACTATTCTCTTTTTGATTTCTATTGTGAGTGAGTTCTGGAGTTTGTTTCATTTTCTCATATTGAGGTCAGGAGCCGGCGCATCATCTGCTAGTGAATTCAAATTATACAACAAGTGGCTCAGACCGAGCGATCTGATTGGTCAACTGGACATCTCAGCATCGACAGCACACCGTACTCAACATCAAAGTATTACTACGCCATTTCTGCGGACCAGAGGTGTCAAACGTCCACACATCCTTTTCTCCAGTAGACGTTCAGATACTGGTGTAAAAAAAAAAGACTCTGGTAAAAGTAGAAGAACTGACTCAACTTATTTACTCATGTAAAAGTAATAGAGTACAGGCTCTGAAATGTACTGTGTATCAAAGTAAAAAGTCTCCATCCGAAGGACATTTGTGGTCAAAGCTAACTGAAGCTCACGTCAAAGACTATTAAACTTAAAGGTAGAATCAGTAAGATTTTATCCCAGCTGTTCCTAAACACACCACAAAGATAGTTGACTGTTGAGTCTCACTCCCAGGACGTCAAATAGCCACATTTTGGGTTGGTAAAGCGTCCCGAGCAGCAACAAAGTGAGAAAATAAGAAAATCTCTGCAGATACGAGACACTAACACGCCTTTTCTCCCCACTCCAGTCTCCCTCTCTGTCTGTTTACGTCTTCGGCGACTTGAAATGACGCCACATAAAAATAATCGATAATTCCCATCAAATGCATACAAACGAAGGTAACGAGCCTGTTTTGAAAATGTGAGGAGGAGATAGATTCAGATATTTGTGTTGCGATGTAGGGAGGAAAAGTAACACCTCAACATAATGCAAATGAGACGGATACCAAAGAAGAAGAAACAGCTTGACAAACCCTCTGCTGACAAGAAGATAAAAATGCTGAATTTGTTTGGAGCTGACTTTAATTTGAAAAGCATTTTTCTTGGAGAGGCATCATGTCGTCTTCAGCTCATGAACTGTTTAGCTGAAGGCAGTGTCAAGATGCTTGGTTGACTTTTATGACCTGATTGTCTATGAGTCTGCAGACTTTTCCTTTACTACGTCACCCGGCATGCCAGGGAGGAGCTGCTGGGTGGAGTCGGAAAAACAGATTATAAAAAATATTGTAGACTGTTATTGCGTCCAGTGATTTTTGTCTCCGTTTCTGCTAAAAACAAACAAAACCCTGAGACGGACCTCTTCTATTCTGTTAATTCTCCTCCACCTACAGATGAAAAGCTGTGCTCTCCTGCTAAAAGGAATAACAGCATATGAAATAAAGATGTGGAAAGTTCAGGTTGAAAGAACTTGCGGTGCAGGACTGGTCGGCTTGTCGCGAATTATTCATCACATTATTGGATGATTTATTGATGCGCCGGCCAGAGGTGGAGGAGAGAGGATGTGAAGTTGGATAATGTGTTTGAAAACGGGGCGGGCTGTCCTCTAATATGTTCCTGTTTTTATTATTCATATAAAAGGCCAGTGATTGACATGACATTTTTCTTCATGGTCACAGCATATTTATTCTGTGAGCGTTTTCTAATGATGAGAAATGATCAAATAACTTTACTTACTACCTTGTGTCATAAATAAAAAAAACTTTTAAAACATCCAAAAGGGGCCATATTCTGAATTCAGTGCCTGTGTTGATGACCTGCTCGAAGTAAAGTAGAGTATTGGACTTATTGTCGTGTTAAAAATGATGCAAATAGTCATAAAAATGAATGTTTTCTGCTCATTTTGGAGGATATCAAACCCTGTCTTGTCTGAAAGGTTTTATACCTATGTTCAATGATTTTCTTGCCAGTGGGCAGCATCTTCACAGGCTGTTAACACAACACTAAATGTAATGAAATCGCCTTCTAAATTCATGTTGGCAAAACAGTTGACGTGTCTCAAACTGAGATGAAGACGATACTCAGGATTTTAATTTGTAAAATATTGTTTTACCGTCCCCTCTCACAGCCATGGACTGATTATGAAACAATGGACCCCTGGAGACAACTTAAAAGGCTCCTCATCACTCTTACTGGAGTGAGACGTGGCAACATCATTTTTTCATCACGTTATTTTGTATCTTTTTGCGGTCCATTTGTGACTCTTTGTTGATGTGTTGGGTCTCTTTGCAGTCACTTTTTGTCTCTTTGGCATCACTTTGTGTCTCTGTGGTCATTTTGTTTCACTATGTGTCACTTTGAATTCCCTTTGTGTCTCTTTGTTGTCATTTTGTGTCTCTTTGTGGTCATTTTGTGTCTCTTTGTAGTTGCTTCGTGTCACTTTGCAGTTGTTTTATGTCTCACTGTTGTCCTTTTGTGTCTTTTTGTAGTTGCTTTTTGTTTTTGCAGTCCCTCTGTGTCTCTTCGTGTCTCTCTATAGTCGGTCTGTATTGTTTTGTTGTCGCTTTGTGACTCTTTGTTGTTGTTCTGCCTCTCTATGGTCATTTTGTGTATCTTTATTGTTATTTTGTGTTCTGTAGTTGCTTTGTGTCTCTTTGTTGTCATTTTGTCTTTCTCTGTTGTCACTTTTTGTCACTTTGTGATCATTTCGTGTCTCTGTGTTGTCACCTGTTGTCACTTCATGTCTCTTTGGGGGTGTTTTGTGTCTTTGTGGTCCATTTTTTTGTGGAATGTCAACAAAAACAGGAACCGCAGGCTCGGGCATTGTTGGGCCTGTTCAGTAATCCAATCATGTTCACATCAGACTGAAACCTGAACTTTTTGGGTGAAAACGTGGTGAAGTGGTTTTCTTCCAGCTCAGCTGACCTGGCGTTTCAGCTCACCTTTATTTGCCCTGATACTTTGGGAACAAGGTGAACTGTGTGTCGCTGTAGAAATGTTCCTTTCACATGTGGAGAACCTTGCGTGGGTGGAAGCACGCAGGGACACACGGCTGATTAAGCTTCGCGAGTGTGCGGAGCTGCTCTCTGAGGGCTCCTCCGTCCATTAGGCCCTGAGGAGTTAAATCAGGCGTACACCCCCGCTGCTCTGCTTACCTCATATTAAAATAACACTGGACACTAACAGACCTCATGAATATGCAAAGCTTCACATCACTTCATTTAGTTTCTGCAGAGGAGAGAAAATTACACTGAAGACCAGTAATGAGTCATATGTTAGTCAGAGCATACCTGCATATGATTTGTGTTTTGTCTATGAATATGTGCTGTTGCAATACAGAATCTGCTTCATCACGCTCTCCATCCCTCCCCATCCCCCCTACGTCAGTTTTTAGAAAGGCCATCTCCTCCTCTGCATCGTAAACCTGGAACTTGGTACAGCAGGAAATGAAGTGGTCCAGCATGATAGCAGAGGGAGTGCTTTAACTCAATCTGGAGAGAGCAGCTGTGAGACTTTTAAAATCTAACTACGAAACACGATTGCCCTGTATCACTTTCAATTTTAAACCACCCATATACTGGGCTGACACCCATCCTCCATCCAAGTTTTATGGAAATTTGTTATGTAGTTTTTTAACCAACCAACCAATAAACCAACCAACCAATCACCAAACCAACCAACCAACAATCACCAAACCAACTAACCAACTAACCAACCAACAATCACCAAACCAACTAACCAACCAACCAACCACCAAACCAACTAACCAACCAACCAACCACCAAACCAACCAACCAACCAACCACCAAACCAACCAACCAACCACCAAACCAACCAACCAACCCATCACCAAACCAACCAACAATCACCAAACCATCACCAAACCAACCAACAATCACCAAACCATCACCAAACCAACCAACAATCACCAAACCAACCAACCAACCAACAATCACCAAACCAACTAACCAACTAACCAACCAACCAACCAACAATCACCAAACCAACCAACCAACAATCACCAAACCAACCAATCACCAAACCAACCAACCACCAAACCAACCAACCAACAATCACCAAACCAACTAACCAACCAACCACCAAACCAACCACCCAACCAACCACCAAACCAACCAACCAACCAACCAACCACCAAACCAACCAACCAACCAACCAACCAACCCATCAACAAACTAACCAACCAATCAGCCAACCAACCAACCAAATAGATCCATTGTTTATATACGGTCCGCATCCCAAATTGCAACAACCCCCTTCTTCAACTGAAAAGTAACCCCAGCTATAACATGTGTAACCCTTTTACCACCGGCTCGTGTACTAAAACCCACCTTATGCTTTAAGATGAAGCCTCAACCCTCATTCAACATCTTGTGGTAAAAGAAACATCTCAAAAATAATAACTGTCTAGGGTAACGTATGTATATCTCACTCACTGTATGATATTTATGTAGAGGCTGGCGGGAATAACTCTGACCTGTAAGTTATATTTACTCATTAATTTAAACAATAAAACACCATTCAATGACACGACACAGGAGATCAGGTTTTGAGTATATTGAGATATGCAGGAGAAAAACCACACATTCAAACCTCTGGTTTTGAAAAGAGAGAAAAGGGAAAAAAAGAAAACCCGGTAAATATGTTCTGGTTTAGTCTTAATGGTTCAACCTGAGTGAGCTCTTACTTTGTTTCGTTGGCGCGCTTAGCTGGAGCTCAGGATGGTTTTCTGTAGTGACTGTGAGTACCTCTGTGTGTTGGAGGAACCAGCTGAACCAAGCTGCACCAAGCTGCAGGTGCCGAACCACTTTTCCCGTCCGTCCGTCGCGGCAGCTCCCTCCTCCGCGGCCCGGCAATCCCCGTCCGTGACGACCCGGCGGTCCTCGTCTCTTTCCCACCGTCTCCTCCCGACGACGGTGACTGCGTAGTTAGCTTAGCGCTAGCTCTGACTAGCTAACTCGGCTGAACTTTCTTCGTCTCTCTAATAAAACACTCCACTGCGCTGGAGAGTCTTCCTCACACACTCACAGCGTGATTTCCGACAAAAAAGTCCAGTTCTTCAGGGTTAAAACACGACACAGAGACGACACACAGTCCCGGAGTCTCTTTTCTGCGCCATTTACACGCTGCTTCTTCTTCTTCTTCTCTTATCCAGGTCTCTACCCGGAAGTGTAAAACATTCCTAAGGTCATGAACTCACGCGCGTAATATAATTAATTTTAACTTTTTAAAGGCATTCACACACCATGAAATTATATTTTTAAAGTCACTCATTTTAAACATAAATTATTTAAACATTTTAATATCTTATTTATATCAAATAATTATTTATGTGAATTTTAACTTCACCACGAACTGGCATTTTATCCTTAACTTATTCCCACGAAAATAATAAAATAAATACCACTGATATTTATCAGGGTATTACACATGAATGTAGTAAAAAAGTAAAAGTGAATATGTCCCTCTGAAATGTAGCGCTGGCAGAAAATGTAAATACTACTTGAGTGAATTAACTTAAACTTTCCACCACTGACTGTTGTCATAAAGAGCTACAGTGGGAGGGGTGATAAAATTAATGAATCAATAAATCGATACGATATATGTATTAATATCGTTCTCATTTAGAGTCAGCCTGGTGAAGTGAGTCGGTCCAGTAAAGGAGCAGCTCATCACATGCTGTTTTACCTCCTGAAATCCACGTCTTGTCTTTGTAACACCTCAACATAATGCAAATGAGACGGATACCAAAGAAGAAGAAACAGCTTGACAAACTCTCTGCTGACAGGAAGATAAAAAAAAAATGCTGAATTTGTTTAGTGCTGACTTTAGTCTGACGAGCGTTTTTCTTGGAGAGTCAACATGTTTTCTTTCAGCTCCCAAACTGTTTCGGATGAAGGCGGATTTTCTGAAACTTTTTTTGGCCCGTATTGAAACGATCTCTCTCTGTAGCAGATGAGCAGCAGGTGATGCACACACACGGCGAAAACCTGAGGAGAAGCGAGGAAATGTGGACTTGTTTAAAATCGCGGAGCTTTATTAAAAAGAGCACCTGCTGTTCTCAAAGACTTCCTCTCTCTTTCTTTTCCTTCATTGTCCTACTTCCTCCCTCATCCTCTCCAAACTTCCTGTGCTTTTATAGCTTCACTTAGAATACTCAAAGATTGTTATGGATAAATTTTATTTTCACATTGAGCATCACGTGTATTAATAACATTGGCTATTAAACTACACATGACCTGAAGAAGTTTACTTAAAAAAGAGTCTCCACAGTTTTGCACAATGTGACTTGACGATGCGAAAATGACATTTTGTTTTCTTTCCTGCACTGTTGAGGTCTTACACAGCTTGGCTCCATCAGTGAACTGCAGGTCAGCCTCCTCAGGGCTTCAGAAAAAAGCTCTCTTTATTGTTTCCTGCACAATCTTTAAGACCTGTGGTTACTGAGCTTTTCCCTGTCTTGGCTCTCAGATAATGGCTCCCCCCAGCCAGGTCAGTGAACTGTTGAGCGATTAAAATCTCTTCTTAGATCTATATTTAGCTGTAATATCAGTCGCTGGGTCGGTCCAGCAGGTTGGAACAGGCTGAAATATCTCAACAACTGTTGGATGGATTGTGATGAAACTCGGTTCAGATATTAAAGGTCCCCAGAGGATGAATCCCAGTGACTTTGGTTGTAATCCTCTTTACCTCGGGCGCCTCCATCAGGTTCACATTTGTGGTATCGAGTGAAATATCTCAACTCACCCCTCAGCAAGATGTCTTTTTGTGTTTTTTTTTCTGTCTCTTTGTAGTCACTTTGTGTCTCTGCAGTCACTTTGTGTCTCTTTAGTTGTTTTGTGTCTCTTTGTATTCACCTTGTGTCTCTTTGTAGCCATGCCGGTCTCTGTAGGTCTTTGCAGTCACGCTGTGTCTCTGTAGTTGTTTTGTGTCTCTCTGTAGTCACGCTGTGTCTCTGTAGGTCCTTTGTGTCTCTTTGTAGCTGCACTGTGTCATTTTGTAGTCGTTTTGTGTCTCTTTGCAGTCACTTTGTGTCTCTGTAGTTGTTTTGTGTCTCTTTGTATTCACTTTGTGTGTCTTTCTCCTCACTGTGTAACTCTTTGTATATTCACCTTGTGTCTCTTTGTAGTCACGCCGGCCTCTGTTGGTGCTTTGTGTCTCTTTGTAGCGCGTTGTGTCTCTTTGTAGTCGCGCTGTGTCACTTTGTAGTCGTTTTGTGTCTCTTTGCAGTCACTTTGTGTCTCTGTAGTTGTTTTGTGTCTCTTTGTATTCACTTTGTGTGTCTTTCTCCTCACTGTGTAACTCTTTGTATATTCACCTTGTGTCTCTTTGTAGTCACGCCGGCCTCTGTTGGTGCTTTGTGTCTCTTTGTAGCGCGTTGTGTCTCTTTGTAGTCGCGCTGTGTCACTTTGTAGTCGCTTTGTGTCTCTTTGCGGTCACATTATGTCTCTTTGTAGTCACGCCGGCCTCTGTTGGTGCTTTGTGTCTCTTTGCAGTCACATTATGTCTCTTTGTAGGCGCTTTCTGTCTCTTTGTAGGCGCTTTCTGTCTCTTTGTAGTCCCTTTGTGTTTCTTTTGCAGTTGCCTTGTGTCTCACGGTGTGTCTTTTTGTGTGTTTGTTGTCTGTCTCTTTGCCTTTACCTTTTTACTATCTTCAAATATGTGATCCGGATGAAACTACAAATATACCCATAATTTTTCATGCTAATTTATCCAGATAAAAGCATTAATCCACCTGCTAAAAGGAACCAGAATACAGAAAATGAAATCAGCTCTGTTAAAATTGTTCTCCAGTGGACCCCAGACCCTCGTTAGATTGTCCCACACACATTTTAAATGCTTTCTACGTCCATATAAAATGCACATTTTAAATAGCACTATCCAACTACTAGAGGTGTTTAAATCTGCATCAGCAGATAACATTTACAGCAGTTAAAGCAGGAACGTCAGTAAATTAACTTAATTAAAACGTGTGATTCTAATAGTTTCTGTTGTCAGCAGCTGCTTGTTTGAATCGCTTCTCCTTCATTTCATTAAATCCCTGCAGACATCTGAAGGCAGGAGGACACATATGTGGATAAATCAGCAGAGACGTTACACACACCGTGTTTACCTTCATTAAATCACGTGTGACAAAATAACCACACACATCAGACAGGTCCGTCGTTATAAGTCTGTTATCTGCCTGTTTATGTTGTTGGATTACTGGAGCTCATTAATCCTGAGAATCACCGCCTGCTCTCCAAAAATAGTCGAAGTCATAGTTTACTTTTTAAAGACATGACGGTGCAAATGCTTCTATGTCACAGAAACAGCTTCAAATTCACCAAACTTTAAAAAAAAAATATGAAACACAGTGAAAAGAAACAAAAAACACAGTGTGTCAGCTCATTTATGTATCTGAAGCACTTAGCGCTAGCCTTAATTGAGACTCGTGTAGAGAACGAGCAGTGATACAGTATGAGGGATATAAGGAGGTAAAAGATCCCTGAAAGCTACTTCATCATCATGAACATAAAAAAGTCTATCCGGTCTTTTTTCCTTCTTAACGCACTCTCGGGACTCTTCATGATCCAGCTGCTGTGATGTCAGATTTATCTCGGCAGTCTGCAGGTCGAAGCAGACGACGGTGGATTATTGCCGTGATAAAATTTAACGTACACGTTCATTTAGATTTCCTGGTAATAGTTGACGGTCTGAATCATCATTTAATCCTTTTAATCCTTTCATAATAATTGGAGTAGTATCATGTTTTCAGGGTTTTTTTTTAATACAAGGAAGACATTTGACATTTTAAGGGCGTAGATGACTGAGGTTGTTGTGGGGCTGCAGTCAAAAAGCCCTTTGATTCAGGTCCCTCGATTAAACTGGACTCATTTGAAACGTGTCTGATGGCTCATGTGTTGATTCCCCCGTGGAGCCTCCAGACGCGAAGCTGCGTCCGGCGGGTTCCTCTTCAGATCTCAGCAGTGACTAAAGTATTATAAAAAAGCAGTAGGATGGACGGCCAAAACTATAAACAATACGATCCAGTTTTTAAAAGGAGTCATCACTTCAAATGGAAATAGATCTGAATATAAACGAAGCCCCGGAGCTCTTCTTGTCCTGTAAACCATCTTGTTCTGTCTTTACCTGAATTTGTTCTTTACATTTCATCTTCTTAAGCTCTTTACATTGTCAGATTTGCCTTTTTTGTCGGTGAAGAATCTTTTGTCTGACAGTTCCCCCTTCATTATAGCGTTGCCTCTTGATTTGCATGACTTTAATCCTCCCCCATTTTGGGCGGTAATTCAATCTGTCAAGCAGCAGCTTTTTGTACAAAGTGCAGTCAAAGCCACAGTTGTGAATCCCTTCGAGCTTTTTTCTTCCGCAGCAATCCAATTTGATGTCCTAATGATCACCCCCATTTCCATACTGAACACTGGAGACGAGTGCTGCACCCCTGCCATGAGCCCAATTTTCAGGTGCTGTCATGCTGTGATAAATTTCCATGTTGTGAGTCAGATGTAACAGGCTCTCGCTGGGTTTCCGAGCTCATTTTGTACACGAGAGCCGAATTACTTTCTTTTGTTGTTCCCTTTTTATTGCTTTCGGTCCTAAATCACTCTCTTGTGTTCTGAGAACTGCAGGAAGGGTTTTAACTGCGGAAGAAGCTCTAACTTGTTAATTAGTTGTGATTGTTTTCAAGTCTTTTTCTTAACTGTTGATGAATTTACATCGGTTAAATTTAACCTGTTACCATTCCTGAAAATGTATAATATAATATGTAAAAATATCCTGAAATGTCTATCCCAGTCTCGCCCAAGGTAAATTCAAAGCTGTCGTTGAACCGTTTGGATTGCAGACATGGGGTTGAGCTCTTTTGAACAGGCTATTCAAAATTAACCCTGCAGATGAGCTGTAACGATCGTTCATCATCTGAAAGTTCACCCAGCGATATCGTTCCCCACTGACGTCGTTGTTATAGTTGAGGTGTGAACTCAAATTGAATCTATTTATAGTTATTGTAATGATGATCGTTTTCGATGTGGCCGGCCCTGAAGCCAGTAGTCACCAACCTTTTCCCAACAAAGATCCAAGGAGCAGGCATGGCGCTACGCCAAGGCTAGTGGGTGCTATCGCCATGTCACAAGTTTGTCTAGCCACAGTCAAGCCCCCTCAAGCATTTTAGTATTTTTGTTTTTAAATAAAGAAATGAGAAAGAAAAGACAGAAAATGAGGGGAGACAGGAAAAGGTCCCTGGCCTTTATCAAACTGGGGAAACTCTGACTCCTGTTACATGTTAAAACAAGGCCAGCTGCTGCTGCTGCTGCTGTTTATCAGTGAGTCTGATATAAAAACTGTCGCTCCGTGACGGGTCTGTTTTGGTTGAAAGTCTGCAGATTCTTTTGTTTAGTGGTTGAATGAGTTGATGTGTTTCCTGACCTCCTTTCAGCAGCAGCTGAGAGGAGCTGAAAGGACAGACTGTCTTCGGCAGGAACACCAGCGAAACTATCGGTCTGTTCGTGGGAGTTTTCAGCAGCGTCCACGTCCGAGGTATAAAGGAGGGAAAACAGGGCTTTGAGATTCTGCTCCTGTTGGATTATTTCCTCTCTTTCGTGATCAATAGTTAATAGATTTGCGGGGTTGGTGAAGAGCTGCTGATGTGGCTGAAAAGATGCACGTGAAACAAAGACTGCGGCGCAGAGAGAGATCGTGTCGTTGTGTGTGTCCTCGGGACTCGTGTGGTTTGGCCTGTTGGGTACGATGAGCGTCTGCAGAAGAAGGCGTCAGAGTGCATCATCACTCAGTTAAGTGATGTCTAATAAACAACAACAAGATCTGTTCTGATCTCTTTGTTTTCTATATGAGCTGAAGAGCCACAGCTGTCAACACAGATGCGTAGTGTGTGTGATGACGACACACACACACACACACACACTCTCTCTCAGCTGTGGAGTGTGTTGATGAGTGTGTAAAGTGCTTACAGTGCATAGTTGTTAGTACCAGTTAGTCCTGAGATCTCTGATGAACAGTGGGACTCTCACCTCGAGTAACACACACACACACGATTCTACTTTTATACTTGTGCCGACCGTCGTTGTCATGAAGCATTACTTAATGTAACTGTAATCCTGAGAATCGCTCGGTATCTTCAGAGCGCCGTGTTCGTTTACTGCTAATGCAAACTGAACGTTTCCTACATGCTGCAGCTTCACATTAAACGCACCTCACTGGTGAAACAATTACAATTTTTCAACTTTCTAAAAATAAAACGATTTATATAATCTCTTACCATTCCTGAAAATGTACGTAAAAATTATACTGAAGTGCTTCGCCCAGCCCAGTTGGGCTCTTTTGAAAGGTTACAGTCTGAATTGTATTGCTTCTGGCATTAATCTATACAAGTTTGAACACACTGAATTATTTATTTATTATTCTTGCCCTTTTTTAAGCAAAACCAACCTGCAGATGACCTGTGACTGTCTCTGCTAGCTGGAAAACATACATGCTCCAAATTCAAATTTGATCACAATACTGAAAACAGGTGCCTGGCATAAAAAAGCCATTTTATGACCTCAAAATACCCCTGCTTGAGTATTAAACTCATTATAGTTCTTTATTCCCTTATTTACACTAACTTTGTGCATATAAAATAGTCGAAAACAAGTGCTTAGGTGGAAAAACTGCCTATAGGAAGAGAAAAATTCATAAAATCTCCCCAATTCTTGTCTTCCCGATCACTCGTTGGCTGTTATAGGCTCTAGGGCGGCATACAAGCTCATATCTGCTCTAATTTAATGACAATAACATTCAAAATTAACACTTAACACATTTTTCTGATGAAATGTCCAGGCGCCTGGCAAACAAAAGCCAATTGGTGACCTTAAAGTACCCCTGCCTGAAAGTAACAGGAGCAAAAACTCATCATAGTTCTTTATTTCCTCGTTTACACTGACTTTATGAATATAAAATAGTCAAAAACAAGTGCTTAGGTAGAAAACCAGCCTATACAAAGAGCAAAATGCATACAATCGTCTTTCTGATCACTCGTTGGCTGTTGTAGGCCACAGGGCGGGCATAGATGCTGGTCAAATGAGGTGTCAACAAGTGTTTGCAGTTTGTTGCTATTTTGTCACTTATACATGGAGTATAAAGTACGATGGAGTTGATAGCTTGCTTGTTTGTTGATTGTACATGGCTGATGTGGTTTTCATCTTGAAATGGTTTGCACTAATCAAATTACAAGAATCTGAGCTTTCTAGCGATGTATGGCACGACTGTACACTTGAATTGAGGCGGATAGTAGGCGGATTAATCGATGATAAAAATAACTGTTGGCTGAGAGACATGACGCGCTGAACCGTGCGCCAGTGTACAACCAATCATAGCTCGCCGTGTTTGAAGACCTGTGTGATGTCATCAGACAGAAGGTGCTAGGGACGACTTATGACAACAAAAATGTATGTTATGCTGAAAAGTGACCTTTGTGAAGAGCGTTCTGTGCTCCGATTGGTCAACGTCACCAACTCGCAGATTAATTTGTCACTGAAGGCAACAAACAGTCTGACCCGCTCGTCTTCCTGTCAGGACGTCGTGATGAGTCCCTGACGTTGGTTGTCATCCACTATGATGCACTAAGTGGGATAATTTTGTCAATTTTCTCACCCTACGTCTGCCAGGTCGTTATCGTGTAGTCTGCAAATTAATACAAACCCACAAGCCTGAGCTGTAGGTGCTTGCTCATGAGCACTTTAACCACATCCACTGATAGTGATGATGGGGATTAAACCGGTGACCTTTCGGCTGCTGGTTTCCTTCAGCTCGCCGCAGGCCTCCAAGCTCAGTGAGTTTTCCTGCTGATCTGAGGATTAAAACACTCTTCCATGCAGCTGCCTGCCTCCCTGCCAGCTCTGTACAACCACCAACCCAGCAGGAACACGAGTGTGTGCCCGCGTTAGTGTGCGAGTGTGTGTGTGTGTGTGTGTGTGTGTGTTTCTGGATAAGTCGCTGCACCTCCTCTCTGTATTTATTCGTGGCCCAGTAAATCTGCAAATCATCGCCGCCGTACTGTACTTCAACACATTCGCACAAACACACAGTGATGCGCGCACTCATGGAGCCCTGAAGGATCCTAAAAGCATTCAAATGGCTTCAAAGAGTTGCCGGGTTGCCATGACAACTGTCGTAAAAAAGCAATTAGGAAGTGATTTAAAAGCTGATTTGGCCACTAATGGTTTGACAAGAGAGAACAGATAACTGCTGCTGTGTGTGTGTGTGTGTGTGTGTGTCTTTCCACATTTGATTTTCCTCATCAAACACTGTCGTAGCTCTGTTGTTGTCAGTCTACATTTCAGTGGTGACAAAAGTGTTGTAATTTGTAGAATATGGCGAGAATTTGACAAGGAAGCTCCAAACAGACAGGGGGCAGCATATCACCGGAGTAACCGACAACTGCTGCTCTTCGCTAGCTGTCTTTGGATGTAGCTAGCTGCCGATAGCTGATTAGCTCGTGGCTCAGTTAGCCGTGGAGCCAGTGGCCTCGGATCACAGATTGGGAGTTTGAAAACAGGGGAAACAGTATGGAGGCGATTTACAGCAGCTATGATCCACCGGGGACAACAAAGAGTGGCGTGTAGAGCTGGAATATTTTCACATCTTACTCTGTTAGTTAAGGATTTATGTGATGGTGATTGTGGAACGACAAACCAAGACTGTTTGAATGAAGTCTGTCATACGATGAGTTAACGAGGCGATTAAGCTCGCACTGTTGTAGTTTTCCATTTAGTAAAGAAAACAGAAATCGGACTATTTAATTTCTTGACATTTTGTGAGTTTATTTCCTTCATATATTACAGTAACGGCTGAATCTACGGGGACAATCAGACCATCACCTCTTGTGGTACAAAGTGGTATTAGGAGAGAGGATGGGCCGAGGCTAGCTGGTTAGCATGCTAACTTCAGTAGACATCTCTGCAGCACAGCTAAAAGGCGTCTTTGCCATAACGTAAACACTGTTGCTTCTTCTCATTCTGTTTGTAATGCTAGGTTAGCTAATGTTGTTAGCTAACATGTTGCTACTGCTACATTAAGTAAAAGTACTTATACCGCACTGTGAAAGTACTCCACTCCAATTTTACTTCTAGATGTTTAGAAAAGAGCTCTTTTTAACATTTTTTTTTTTTTTTTGCTCAAGAAACGATGTTAAAGTGAGGCTGTAACCAGGCATGCTAACATGAGCACAATGCAAAAAATAAACAAGAGCATAACGAGAGCAGGTTCAATTTCATTTCCATTAGACTCATTAACAACACCACCTCTATCATCAAAAGGAGTCTTTTACTCTCTCAAAGTCACACTTTGATCAAGTCAATCACCAATAAATAAGATAATAAAGAAATAATAGAAATAAAAACAGAAGTATGAAAATGTACCCTTTCTCTTGTCATTAGCGGCAACAAAACACCTGTGCAGAGTGGCTGCATTCAAGTTGTTTACATATGTCTCACGTAAAATCTTCTTTTAGGGGCCTCAGAATCTAAACTCGGAGATTATATAAATTTTTCACCGTGGTCCTAATCTTCTCCCGCACAGCAAAGATATCTGCTGTTCAGATGAGAGCGAGCTGTAGCAGCTGTCAGTCAGGATCAGACAAAGCGCCTCGTGTTTCCTCCTGAGCGCAGACCGCAGACTGTTAATTGGCCGGAGATGATGCAGCGGTGATGATTCCTGCAGATGATCTCCACCAGGCGAAGACTGCCTGGCTCAAAGGCTTTTCAGCGTTAGAGTGTGCTTCCTCTCAAACCTCAGGAAAGTGTCTCTGTTGTTGTTCTGAGAGGATCTGGAAGCTAAGAACAGATTCCAGTAGAGCGGTGGGTAAAATTACTTCTTCGGGGCATTCAGGGGAAAAAAAAGTCTGTTTTCTTTGATGGTATTTCTGCTTTATTAGATAGATATCTAGGTCAACACACACATCACATACACATCTATTTCTCTTTCTCAGTCAAAGATCATATCTGTTTCTCTGTCGTATGCGTGCCTCTGTTTTTAGGCTGTAGCTTTATAATCAATATAATGATTCAAGCCCCTTTTCAGACGTGCACTTCATTATTTAAATCAGTCTCAAATCTGAGTAAACACCTGAATGACTTTTATGTAAAAAAGACAAAAAATGTATGACTGCTGAGCAAAGAAAATAAACTGCATCCACTACAACTGAGACGCAAATATTCTACTTTTTACTCCACTACATTTGTCTGACAGCTTTAGTTACAAGTTACTTTACAAGGTACACCCGAGTACGAGTGATCGCCTAGCCAGGAGACCCACTCACTGTTCCCGCCCCTCTCTCCTGAGCCAATTACACCCCTGCCACTGAATGATTGATGCTTCATGTAGCCAATGAGATTTCAAATCCAGCAAAATATAGTTTTTTATCTGTTTTCTAAGGTCTAAACTTGGATATTATGCAATATTATGTAGTTTTATGTGTTTTGCTCTCTATACCGGTTGTTTGTTCCTTATAAGAAATTATTTTTTGATACAGATTCATATGCATGAAGTTATTGTAAATAAGAAAATAAAAAACTATAATGAGGTGTTGCCACTGTAACTCTCAGGCAGGGGTATTTTGAGGGCATTTTTTTTGCCAGGCGCCTGAATATTTCCTTAGTTAAACATGGTTTAAGTGTTTATTTTCACTAATATTCTAATTAAATTTGAACTTGGACCATGTAAGACTATATGATGTGGACCCATTGTGTTTTCTAGCTAACAGGGGCAGTTACAGCTCACCCGCAGGCTTATTTTTGCCTTGAAATTCAGGCGAGAATCAAAAACATTCAAGGATAATTTTACATACATTTTCAGGTTTGTCAAGAAGAGATATTAAAGATATTTTCTGTCATACCTTCGTGGCAGCAGAGGAAGTGACACGCCTCGCTCCTGACCCTATACTTCCCTCCCATTGGCTCACAGACGTAGCGTCTATTCTCAGCGTTAAGCTCTGCCCCTACATCCTGTTACTACAAACACGTCAGGCTTAAAGACGAGAAATCAAAGGGCTGACATTAAAGTAATAAGAGCTAAGCAGAATGTAGTGGGTACAGAGGGCTTCAGACACCTCTGATTGTTGCTGTTGTTGCTTTTATATCTTTGTTGATGTTTTTTTTTTGAAACTTCAGCTTTAAGTCGAACTGTCGCTCGGAGGGCAGAGTCGTTCTTTAAAGTCAAACCTTCACTTTCTCTCTTTTTATCTCGTTCCATCTCTCCATCGCTCTTATTTTGACAGGTCTCGCAGTAGGGGTTTCGTCCCACCAAACACAAAATTACCCCAAAGATGAATGAAAACACTCAACATCTCCTCGACCCCCCATCTCCCTCTAATCCTCCCTCTTCCCTCCTCTCGTCTCCTTGAGCTCTAACCGCTGCTGACGGCCAAACCAGCGAAGGGAAGTCTTTATTTCCTGCGAGCAGAAGAGATGAAGGAAGTGCATTATTAATTAGCTTTTACGTGCTGAGGAAAAAATAATATTCTTTTCTTTTCTTCTTTTTTAGTTTTTGTCTGCAGTGGCTGTAGCTCAGGAGGGGGAGCGGTAATCCAGTAATCAGAAGGTCGCTTGTTCGAATCCCCAGCTCCCCTGGCTTCATGTTGAAGTATCCTTGAGCAAGATACTGAACCTCAAGTTGCTCCTGATGAGCAGGTTGGCACCTTTGCATGGCAGCCTCCGCCATCAGTGTGTGAATGGGTGAATGTGACAAGTGTTGTAAAGCGCTTTGAGGAGTCAGTAGACTGGAAAAGCGCTATAGAAATGCAAGTCCATTTACTAACTGACCTTTTTTCATGAAAACAAGAGCAGAAGGTGGTGGGAGAGGGTATTTGAAAAGGAAAAGACGAGACACAGAGGAACAAAAGGATGCACATTTATTGAAATTGTGAAAAATGGAGGATAAGACATCAGAAAGGAGGCATAAAGACAAAAGAGGAAGCTCGAGGATGGTTTCATAAGAAAGAAATGAGGGCCTCAGTTCACCTCCTTCTCCTCTGCAGTGAAATCATATCAACTCATTTTCGCGTAATGTGTCCTGAGTAAATGTGATGTGTTATTTTGGGCCTTTCGGCGCTCCGTAAAGTGCTCTTTGTCTTAAGTGCTTCTGTTAAAACTGCTTCGGTAAACAATTCGGGCTGGCGGCGGGCAGAGGGGAGCCGCTGAGCTGGATTTGAACCTGCGACCCGGCAGCGAGCACCTCGGTCGCCCGCTGATGACTTCTGACAGCGTCAAGGCACAGAGAGCATGAATAAAACAGTCCAGGCTGCTGAAGACTTCCACGTTACTCAGGTGTGTCAGAGAATCGAGGCTGTAGGAAGTTAATTTGACCTTTGAGCTGACGACTGTGTTAATGAGACCACGCTGAGACGCTGCAGTCTTTGATTTCATCCACGATGAGGTGAGACGCTTGATTACACAGAGAGGAGAGACAACAATCAGCTCCTTACGTATATACTGATGGAGCGAAGGTGTTTAATTATCAGTCTCACTTCCTGTTCGACTGCATTATTCCTGCTCCTCCTGTTTACCACCTCCACTTGTTTGTACACTCAGTAGCTGAGTTTAATCTAAATGTCAAAGAAGTCTTCTTCTTCTTCTTCGTCTTCTTCGTTTCCTTTTTCTTCTTCTACTTCTTCTTCTTCTTCTTCTTCTTCTTCTTCTTCTTCTTCTTCTTCTTCTTCTTCTATGTGAGTTTTGGAGCTCCACCATCAGACTTTGAGTATCTTAAAAAGCTTCTTTGGCTCCTTCACTGTATTATGCTTGCTGTGTTTATGCTGTTTGTCTCTTTATGAATCATATTAACACTGATGAATACTGGACACAGTCCAAAGGTTAAATAGTCGACATGAAATATGACTTATTCTGACGTCATCAGGTGATTTTCCTCACATTAAGTACAGTACATGCAGCAGGGTGGTGTGGATGTCTCATTAATTGGTGACCTGTTATGGATTCTCATGCTGAGGTTGTCTGAAGTCTCAGCAGCAGCAGCTCAGAGCCAAGAGGAACATCTTGTGTTCAACTTAATTATGAATGACGGGAGGTTTTTATGTTTATGTTCTCTGAGACGGATGATTTAGTTCATGTTCTTCATCGATGCTAGTTACCTTTAGTCTAGTAAGGTTATCTCGTGGGTTTCATTTGTGTCTTCAGGCTTTTTCTTCTCCGATTTGTGTGCAGGTCCTGACATATCGAGGAAATTCAGTCCAACATTAGAAGGTAGTTAGTTTAAAACAGTACAAGTACAAATACTCTATTACTGTACTTCAGTAGATGTTTCAGGTATCTGTACTTTACTTGAGTATTTATTTTTCCGACCACGTTTGACTTTCCCTCCCTACATCTGAACTTTCTCCTCCTCAGATTTTCAAAACAGGTTCGTTACTTTAGTTTGATGCATTTGAGGGGAATTATGGATTATTTTTATTTGGCGTCACTGCAGGAAACAAAGACGTAAGAAGTAAGCCTGTACTTTATTACTTTTACTTGAGTAAAGAAGTTGAATCAGTACTTCTACTTTTACCAGAGTCTTTTTTTTACACCAGTATCTGAACTTCTACTGGAGGAAAGGATGTGTGGACTTTTGACACCTCGGGTGATCACTTGAGATTTGCTCTCAGATGAAGACGAACCTGAACAGTTTTTGTTTCTTAGGATTTGTCACAGGCTGTAACTGTAACTGTCTACTCTGTGGGACTCTGTTCACAGTTCAGTGAGTCTCTGCAGTCGTTGTCATTAAGTCTAATTCTTTCACATTTATTGAATTTGGTGTCTGATCTGATTCTGGGTCAGATTAAAGCAGTTTTCAGAGGCGAGCTGCAGAGAGAGTCTCTGCAGCAGGACACGTCGTCTCCCCGCTGTCTCGGCGTCTTGAAGAAATGTCATGAATTTTAATGGTTCGTTTGCACAATTCAGTCCACGTTAAGTTATCAGCAAGTTGTTTTTTTTATTACAGCACATTTTTGAGCCTCAGAGCAAACATTTTTCTCCTGTTAGCAAACAATAAGAGACCTCAACAGAAGCTGGAGGTTCACAGTTCAGTTCCCAGCTCGGCTGCAGGAGGAAACAATCAATAACAACAATGGCTGTACAGTAGCGGTTATACACAGTTATTAAGGGAACACGGTGGCAGATATAATGGATGTGAACCTTTGTGCTAAACTGCAAAATACAACCAGCGATTTTTTATGTTGAGGGTAAATTAATGTTTAACGCTGCCGCCACAAAAGTTTCTTGGAAAAGTGTTCATGAAGTCGTACACAGCGGTGGAGAGTCAAGACATTTTTATACACAGGTTTCTTAGTTTAGCTTCCTCGGCTTGCCAACGTTGTTTTATGCATATAAGGCCGAACGGAGCGAAGTTATGGACATGTGGTGCGGAGACGAGGGCGGTTTCAAACCTGGCACAGGGATGTATGTCGGTGGTAACGGGAGGTAGTTTCCTCTGCAGGGTGAGGCAGTTGGAGCTCCATGTCAGAGCAACTGTGGGAAACAGGTGCGGCTACGGTGGTGAGCTAATACGCAACTGCTAACGACAACGCTGAGGGGACACGCTGCCTCAAATTCATAAACAACGATGTCATCGTCCATCACGATGTTTCACTGTAGACAAAACCATTTGCCAACTCAGCAGACATCGCCCGACCCTAATGGAAAATGTTTTAGTTTGTATTATTTCCTCATTAATATCGAACATTTTTGAATTTCTTCTTCAAAACTTCACAGTGCCCCTTTAAAATAATAAAAGATGAAGAATAAAAGACAAAAACAAGCAATAAAATAACGATAAAGATAAAATAAATACATTGCACGTAAAAGTTGATTAAATGTTAATATAATATGATATAATAATAAAAAAAAGTAACTGTAAAATGTCAATAAAAATATATATATAGGGCTGTGATAGAAACAAAATACATTAGAATAAGTATAAACTTTAAAACCATGAAGTTAATTACAAAGAAATCAAAATCAGTGCAGCATCCTGGACCTGAAATCCTTCGTCTCCGTACTGAAAAACAAAATCACGTCCCGAGGTTGAGCAGCTGCAGCTGGTTTTCTCGCCTGACGGTCGGTGAACAACATCTGAACGTACATGCGTGGGTCACATCAGCTGTTATGTAAACGTTAGTGACAGGTGAGGATGGAGGGGTGAGGAGGACGGAGGGGTGAGTGGGTGACGCAGAACAACAGAGCGTACACACATCTATGATTTACACTCGCAGGAGGTGAATGCGAGCGCTGAGCATTGTTAACTAGCTTTTACACACATTACATACACTCTGCATGGGAGCAGCAGTGCTGTGTGGGCACAACGCTCTCATCATTTATTCATTCTGCCGTCATCCTTTATGGAAAACTGCAGATTAAAAGCATCATTCTTTCATGAGGCATACTGGCTGTTATAGGTAATTTAATGTACAGACACGTCGTGCTTCAGACCGGAGGGCAACAACAGCAGCTTTAAACAGCAGCTGGAGGTTTGAGATTCATGTCAAACAACTTCCGACTAAATGGCACCAAAATGTGATGGAGCGAGCATGAAATTTTTATTTGAGGACGAAGTGATGTGAGCGTTTATTCCTTTGGATCGGAAACTGAACTCAACTTTATTTATGCAGCACTTTACCGCACAACACGATCGATCCAAAGTGCTGGAGAGGAAAACAAAATAAAACAAAATGAGACAAACGCAATGGAGGGAAATGGGGAAGTACTGTAATGGTGAAGAGAAAGCAGATTAAACAGCTGATGGGTTTGTTTTTGTGTGTTGGTTTTATTAGACTTTGTTTTGAGTCGTGTGAAAACATTACCGCAATCATTGATCGGCATAAAGAAAAGTCCAGATGAGAGCAGGCTGCCATAAATCTACTAAACTTAACATAAAGACAAACACAAGACCAACTAGAGTGGCACTCAGTAGAGCGCATACCTCCACCAAGGCCCAACAGTCCACTTTCGTACTCCATGTTTTTGATCCACACATTTAAAGAAAGTGAGAACGAGTTCCTGGATCCGTCTCTTTATCCGGATCCGCACCAAAAGTTAACGGGGTCTGTTCTGTGCTGAGATCCAACCTCCATCCAAGTTTAGTTGAAATCTGTTCTGTAGTTTTTGTGTAATCCTGCTGACAAACCAACAAACGGACGCAGGTGAAAACATAACCACTGTCGAGGTAAAAATAATATCAAGTAATAAAAAAGTAGGGATGGCAATGTGACGTCAGTTCACCACTTTGGTCCAGACTGAAACATCCCAACAAAAACTGGATCGACTGCCATGAATTTTGGTAAAAACACTCAAGTTTCCAAGTCTTTATACACCCAGTACTTAAGTTTCAGCCAGTCTCCAGGATATAATGTGAGCAGTTAACGCTTCTGCAAACCTCAGATACGTCCGAGGTTGACATTTGGACCAAACGTGTCATATTACGTTCACATTATGCTCATTAGCCACCTTTCACACCAACAGGTGGAGGTGATGGTGGTGGAGTCAGTACAGCCGAACGGACGACCGCAGTCAGAGTCACCTCACTGGATATTTTTAAGGACACCTGGAGATGCTTCCAGTTGTTTTTGTGGCGTCAGAACCAGCTGTTTTTCACAGGAAGCGGGAACGTTGTTGTTTTCCAAACCCTAACCAAGTGCTTTTTTAATGCCGAGACCCAACCAGAGCACGAGCACAGCATTGTGACAAAAGAGAAATAGAAAATTCATCCTAAACAAACGTAAAGATGCAAAAAATGGCCAGTTTTAACAGGGGATGTAATGATATACAGACTTTTGCGATATCAAGATAAACAATCCTGCGATACGGTCGTGGGACTGTGACGATATCTACCAACCTCTCATGTGGATATCTTGCTCGTAAAGTTCATGGATCTGACAAGGGAAATCATTTGAACTCCTAACTCTGTCGAATTTTATTCTTTATTTGGCATTTTTCGGTTCGTTTCATGACCCAGAATTCACCACAGAGCATAAGAACTGCTCACAAAATTTGCATTGAAGCTGTAAAATAACCCAAAGAAACTCAGTCGGTCGTCATCTGCTATTTCACCTGATACAATTGAGAATCGAAAGAATAAAATGTTCACAAATCACATTTCTTCCCGGCTTCACATCTCCTTCAGATCTTATCAGCGAACAGCCCTTCAACTAATCACCTCCCCCCGTCAGCAGGCAGGAAGCCGTGAACTCAGATTAGACTGATGCAGCTCATGTTTGTGTGAACTCTCCTACAGCCTTCAGCACTAAATCAACAGATTTAGGGATGAGTTTGTATCCCTCCATCCCAAAAACTCTGACTGTCTGCTGACGAGCAAGTCCAGTCACAGTAAAATAACAGGTACATTTTCAGGGACCTGGTGTAAATCTCTGCAGCCCAGTGTAAAACAGTATTACAGGTTTGTTTGTAGAAGAAGAAAAAGGAGCCCCGCTGACGTTGAAGTGGTTCGATGTAGAGACGCAGAGAAATGCAGCGAAGCAGAGCGAAGTCTTTCCTCCGGCTGCTCTGTGGACTTATAGGACAGAGAAACCGCAGCAGGCACAGTTTCTCGTATATAAACCGATGTTGTGCACGGACCTGACGCACGTTACTGAGCTGCTGTGAGCGACTCTCAGGTCAGATGAAGGAGGAGGCGTCGCTTACCTCCATTACTGAACTCAAACAGAAATCTCAACACGACTTCTCGTGTACAGAAATGACCCTCGTGCACATGATAGTTTAGAGACTGTGAACCGTTTTCGAATGGGAAATATTTTCTGCCAAGGGAAAAATAATTGCATGCTGTTGGATATCTCCCAATAAAACTGAAACTGTCTGCATGCCTGGACAGCGACTGGGATTTGGGTGTACTAACTCTTTTAATGTCTCATTGTCTCATCGAAAAAGCTTGTCAAATAACAGAGAACTGCTCGGTTTTAGATATTAACGTCTGCATCAAACGCCCAGCTGCTGGATGGAAACAGATAAATGAGAGCTGTGAGCAGCGAGAACGAGGCGTCTTCAACAGAAGAAGTTGATCGTTTGTCTTGCTTCCAGAGGATCCACCTACGCAGCCGTTAGCCTGTTTGTCGAGTGCAGATAAATTAATTAGGCAGGGGCGGGGATGAAAGAGGCTCATCGTTTCGCTCCCTCTCTTTGTTTTGTCTCAGTAAATTGGCTGACTAGAAAGTGAAAAGAAGGGGATTATCAGCGTCACCGTTATTGCCTGTGTGGGCAAACTGTGTAGGAGGGCGGCCATTTTGTGATTAGAGACTGTGGAGCCCGACGAGTCAGAGTTATGTTCACACTCCTTCAGTCGTGATACAGAAATTATTCTGGACTCTGAGGAGTTTGACGTGCTCCTATGAGGAACCGTCGAGAATGATGTACATATGGGAAGTTAAATGACCACAAGCAGGTGAAAGTTTATTTATTTACTCCCCTTATGAAATGTCTAAACAACTGTGAGAAGGATTGGCACAATATTTTTGGACAGATATTTATTGTACCCAGAGGATGAATCCTAATAACTTTGGTCATCCTCTGATTTTTCCTCTAGCGCCACCTTGAGGTTCACATTTGTAATTTTAAGCGATATATCTCGACAAACTATTGGACGGTTTGACATGACAGTAACCTCGCCAGTGACTTTAATATTTGAATACTCCCGTCATCAGGTAGGCTCATGTCCCAAGGTTAGCATAGCTGATAAATAGCTCACCTATAAAGTGCACGCCTCATGCAGCCTGCTGAGGTTTGAATCCACCCTGTAGCTTTCGCTGCGTGGAGTAAAGTTTTTGGCGTCATAGAAACTTTCATTTTGAATCGCGAGAAGTTCTTCAGACGACTTCTGTGACCGAAGTTGAAAAGATTTCTAAAATGAAACTGTAAAACCTTAAATTTTGAACCCTGTAAGGACGTCACATGGACAACCCTCTAAAAAACACTGGTTTTCCTACTATCTCGGTTTATCTGTACTTCTGCGGGATTTGATGCCTTTTCATTCTGATGTTTTCTCTTTTGTTGTCGTCTTGTGTGGCCTGACCTCTTCCAGGTCACCGCGGTGGAGAGGAGGTCGTGTGGCCTCGGGCACCGATGTCTCGGCCTGCTCAGTCGTCCTCCTGGATCCACACACTTCACGTACATTATATAATTATTCATATCTGATGTTTTGTCTGTGCAATTGTGTTGCTCTGCTCTGTACATGCGGCATCTACTGCGTGTCTGTCTGTCCTGGGAGAGGGATCCCTCGTCTGGGGCTCTGCCTGAGGCTTTTTTTTCCTGTTAAAATGTTTTTATTCTCAATAAGGGAAGTTTTTCCTCACTGGAGTCGAGGGTCTAACGACAGAGGATACAGATAAAAAGCCCACTGAAGCAATGTGATTGTGATTTTTGGCTTTATATATTAAATTGATTTGATCGGATGTCTTTTGGATATGTTTCTGCTCAGCACCCCAAAACGTACACAGTATTTTCCACCACGGTCACTGCGATTATACTGTGTAATTGTGCGTTGTGTGTACTGTCACTGTTTTTTTTACATTATTAACAAACTGTCTCATTAGTTAATGTTCATGATGCTTTGTCAGATGATGCTGGTGTTCAGCAACAGTGAAGCTCATTTAAATTGGAGAGAGAGGGGGGTGAGAGAGAGGGAGAGAGAGAGAGAGGGGGAGGGAGAGAGAGAGAGAGAGAGAGAGAGAGGGAGAGAGGGAGGGAGGTGTAGTTGGATACAGAAACAGTGAACAAACACTCTGACACTCAGAGTCGACGCGGCTGCAGAGCTCTGCGCTCCCAACTATGGATGTTTGCTGAGAGAGAGAGAGAGAGAGAGAGCAGAGACAAAGAAGCAGCCTGCCGGTGGATGTGTGAGTCTGTGGCCGGGCTGCGGTGGATCTGTCACGGCCCCGGTGTGAATGGGATTACGCCGGTTGCTCCGCGGCTCCTGGAGGGAAACATGCGGCTGCAGAGCTCCCCGGTCCCCTCGGTCCTCCTCCCGCTGCTGCTGCTGCCGCTGCTGCTCGGGCTCTGCAGCGGCACAAGTTTCCCAAGTAACATCAACATAGGTGAGTGATCAGGGGGGATGCATGCACCCCGGGGGGGCGCAGCTGCAGGACCCGGCTGCATCCCATTTCCTCCAGCAGTCTTCTTTTATCTTGAATATTTTCTGCAGCCAACATCGCAACTCATTGTGTCTGTAATCATCCACATCGTGACGCATTGTGTGAGGATTTTAAACTGGTTCCCAATCATTTTTCATATGATATTTTGAATTAAAATGATTTTTTTTGGTTGCTTAATGATGCAACATCAGCACTGACTGATTTACATTCACAGGACTGTTGCCTGTATTAATCCTGCAATATTGCAAGAGTAATATTCTTACAGTGACACTCCTGCAGGACTCCTGTAATAATGCCTGTGGCCGGGATTCCCTCTGTGACTTACAGTATATTAGTATTCATGTATTCATGTTGTGACTTACAGTTTTTGTGTCTCCTGTATTTTGGTATTCCTGCAACATGTAAGAGAAGTAAAATGCAATATTACCTTAATGGCAGTTAAACTACGGTTTATTTTATAGTTTTCATCTCAACTGATTTTGTATTGTGGGGATGTAACAGGAATCAGCACCATGGACAGAGTGGCACTGTAATATTAAAGGATTCAGCACCATGCAGACCAAACAGATGTTTTTTTACACACACGCACACACAAATCTTCATGTAACATTTGCCGAATTAATGAGAAGACCCAAACAATTAAGAATTTGTCTGACGCAGAGTTTTAAATGGTTTATAAAGTTTATTTTTACTCAGCAATTCGCAAAATTAAGTGTTTTTTTGGGGACTTTCTCCACAGGCGTAAAAAGAGTAGCCTATATTAGTTATTCTTTACTCTATTTGTAAAATTTGACATGTTTATTGTCAATAAAATGTTGTCTTCTTTCATTAATTGAGTGTAAATGGTGAAATCAAGAACTTAACTTGTTGCATTTAATGACAAAAGGCAGGAATAATTGTGAATTTGTCACACATAGTGTTTCACAAAGTTGAGTTTCTCCTAACTCTACAACTCACAGAATTGAGCGATTTGATAGAGGAGATTTTTCTTCATGAATAACATTTGCCGAATTCATAATAAGACCCGAATAGTTCAGAATTTGTCACGGACAGCCTTTCACTAGGTTTATAGAGGTTCTCCTAACTCAACAGCTCTTAAAATTATGCGATTTGTTAAGGGAGTCTGGTGATATTCTGGTTACTATTGCAGTGGCTGAATCAGCTGAAACAGACGGTGCGTTCACAAACATCTGCTGCAAACATTTGCAGGCTACGAGAGCACAAAGGTGTAATTAACCTGTCAGTGAACCAGACTGAAATCAGACAGATTGTTATCCATCCTCCGTGTTGTTGTGGCTCCTTCTTCTTCTCCCTGTTTCAAAAGATCTGGGTCACATGACCACCTCTGAATGCAGTCTGAGTAATCATATCTCAGATGCATTCACACCTGCACTTAGAGCTGTCCACTTGTGATTGGTTCACTCAGGACTGATTTTAATAGCAGGTCTGAACAGCTCATAGCAACAGTAATATTATAGTATTCAGCACCATAGACAGAGTCATATGAGTGTTCAAGCCTGGTATTAACACCCGTCAATCAATCAATTCTACTTCCTGTATTCAGTATCAATAATCTCTTTGACTGTGACGTTTGTGCACTGGGTGAATCCTCCTCCGTCGGTTCTTTTATTCCCATTTGAACCCCGACCGGTTTGGTCACATTCAGTGTGGATCAGGCAGCTGTGTGCTTCAGAGCGTGTTACTCTCCCAAAATGAAGTTATAACGCGATTCATCGGACCGCTGGGCCCCGACTCCCGCTGCAGTTTCCTCTCAGGTTTGGTGCTGATGTGGCATCAAGTTCAACTTACCTGCATTAGTTGAATAAAACCTCTCCTGCTGGCTGAATACCAACCAGTGAGTCTCAGCAGTAAAAATCATTTGCAATGGTTTTCTCTGTATTGACTCAGAGCCCTTCTGTCAGAGCAGATGGACCGCTTCCAGCCTCAAGAACCCTGATAAATAACTCACACAGTACTCCAGTAATATTCATATAAGTAACTCTGTATTGTAGTATTGCCAGTTCTTGTGTTGCATTAATAAGCACTTTAATGCAGCGTTAGTTCTGTATTTAAGTTTAATTTTGCGGTTCTTTATGCACAAGGATTAAGATTTTTAAAACAAAGATGGTCCTAACCAACAAAGTAAGCTATAAACTAAATACATCAGCTCTATCTGCACCAACTATAACACTGAAATGAGGTTTCCAGCTGGCCTGGAGGTCTATAAAACGCTGACCATGAAACAGAAACGTCCCCCTTTTTAAGTCCTCCTGGGGACTTTTGCTGCCAAAGTGCCCCCTAAATAAATAAATAATTCGATGTACAGTTGTACGATGCTACTGCCACATGTTTAATGCATCAGTAATTATAGTCCAGTAAAATAACACAACATAGTTTAACACCCACAGGGGCAGCTCTCTGCATTACAACTACGTTTTGATGGTTTAAAGGTGCAACATGTAGGAACTGGCCAATTTGTTGACTTTATACTCCAAACAAACAGTGACCGCTAACTGCTGCTAACTGTAGCAGCTCAGTCGTATTAGCTCTGCCCAGACTGGGAGCTCATACTGGTCACCAGGGGAGTGTTGTTTACTATCGGACTGTCACCTCTTTAGGTAGCCTACAAAGTGTCTGGTGGCTAGCTGGTTAGCATGCTAACTCCAATAGCCTCAAATGTACTTGACATAACGTCATTGCTGTTTTTTCTTCACATTCTGTTGATGTTAGATCATTTTTGAATTCTCTGAACAAATTATAAAACCAGGCAAATAAATTAAATATATATATGTAGAGAAAATATAGAGAAGTGCAGTTCATAAAGCGGATATACGTCACATTACATTGTCAAAATGTCTGTAAAAGAAATTTAACAGCTTTTTTATACTCAAGGAATTTGTTGTTTTCTCATGTATTTAATAATTTCATTAGTAAAGTCATGAATCTGTGACATTATTTGTCCCTGTACTTATTCTGTGGATGTCGGAGCTTTTATTTTGAAAGTGCAAGGTAAAAGATGTCGTTTCCAAATGTCGCTACAAAGCAAAATGTCGTGTTTTGTGTTTGTTTAGCTGCTGGCTGATGACGGCACACGTTTTGTCAGTACCCGTTTCATGTTGTGTTACTATAAAGTGACACTAAAACGCATTTTCATTGTGTGACGAAGTTTTAAAAGCGAGTGTGCGCAAGCTAGCAAGACTGCTATATTGACATTAGCTTAACGTACCGCGAACGGTTATTTTTAACAAGCAGGTAACGTCCGTTAGATTCAGTTACTGTCGGTTGAAACGCTTTATTATTAACTTATGTATTGCAATTGCCACTGTTTACAAATGTGTTTCATGTTTGAAAACTGCCATATAAATACTGTATATTAATATTATTTTCAACTTTTACTGGGTTACATTTTTCAGCCAACATCAGTCCTGATAATAACCACAAAATATTCATTCATTTTCATGATTTTAACCATTTAAATACCAGTTTGTTTATTTGTTTACATTTGTTTTCAATATACTTAATTTATAGTATTTTTATTTTAGCAAAAAACAAAGTTTCTTGGCAAGCCGTACATGTAAATGCCGTTTCAGGTCACTGAAACTTGAGCTTTTGGAAAACTCCTGGCAGGGTGAAGATATTCAGAAACGCCGTTTTCAGTGTTTATGTGCAGACAGGAAAGCTGTTTTATTTTGGCTCGTCTCCTTTGTTTCTTTTTTCCCAGGGACGTCAGAATGGTACTGCTCAAGGAAAAGAGCAAGGATATTGCTGTACTTTGTTTGGCAAGACTCCCAGTCCACATTTTCTTGGATTTTGTTCACTAAATATTCAAGTGTGACACTGAGGAGTAACTCCACTTCAGTGTCAGTCCACACACATGACTCTCCCTTGAGAGGTGCCGCTGTTGTTGTTGTGCCTTTTCCGCTAATGACTTCAGGCTTCTGATTGGCCAACGTGGCCTTACGGTAGAGGTTATTTCGCCACCTGTTTCTTTGGCGTGCGTCTGAAATCGCTTGACAAACTGCGTGTGCATTTTCATGCGAACAGTGTTTTTTAAAAAAATACCGTTGGTGTGGACGGGAATCTTTTTGAAACAGGAGGAGGAAAAAATACCAGTTTACAAGTTTAAAAATATCAGTGTACATGTGGCCTAAATGTGGTCTTTTATCAGTCGCATTGGGGTTGAGTTTTATTATAAGGCAAAGCCCCCTATAGGACACAAGGGACACAGGATGTATTACACAGGTAAATCGCCCTATCTAAAAATAGTAACAATTACAAAAACTAATCCAGGACCACAGAATGAAAGCCTTTAAAAGACTTTCAATTCTTCGTAACAAAGAGTCATAACAGCTTCTGTACAAACATCGCTGTAAAGTCAGTGTATTAATATGAAAAAAGCATCTCTACCTACTTTACAGCAGAGAAGACAAGAGGGTCGATTAGTTCGAGTTGATGCATTTAGATATTTTCCCTCTAGTGTGACCCTGAAAATCATTATGTGGAGAGCGTGTGTGCCAGGACAATAGAATAAATGAGAGCCGAGAAAAGAGGCTTTTAACGGCAATTACTGTAAACCAGAACCGTCATTATTTCCACTGACAACTCATCCTGTTTTGTGAGATACTTAATTTTATTGTCAAATAAAATCCCTTGTGGACTTTTAGACCACTCGCAGTGCCTTGGAGCAATGATAATAAACGCTCCTGCTCATGATTTCACATTATTTTATTGTTCGACAGCTGGTGGCCTTAGTGGTCCAAGAAATGTAGAAATGTGCTTACAAAAGCAAGGAGTCAAGAGAAAGACTGCAAGCAAGCAAACATGGACGTAAACAATGACGAGCGCGTATTATTTAAAGGAATAGTTCAACATTTTGTTTGTTTTCTTACTGAGAGATACGAAGATTGATAACACTTTCGTGTCTGTACAGTTTATATGAAGCTACCATGAGCAGCTGGCTAGGTTAGCTTAGCATAAAGGCCAAAAAAGTAGGGAAACAGGTAGTCATGAACAAGCCCCCATGAGGAAAGAAGCGGCTGTAAAACGGTGGATGCATTTTTTTGAGCGTCACAACCTCCACGAAATGACTCGTTTCGCTGTAATTACTGGAAAAGGTCCTGGTAGGTGGACCCAGGCTAGCTGTTTCCAGTGTTTATGCTAAGCTAAGCTAATCATCTGCTCTTCATAGCTTCAGTATGTGAGAGTGGTATCAATGTAAACATCTAATTGTTGGGAAATCAGCAAATAAGCCAATTTTCCCTTTTAAAACTATCAGCTTTGCACATTTTTAATGAGGGAGGAAATGCACTCAACACGTTTTGTTAGATCTCAAGGATACACACAATGTGCAATAACTTTTGTTTGTTTCCAAAAAAATAAAAATCCACAGGGTCCCTTTTTAATTTTTCATGACCGTGAAACTAAGAACAACAAGCAGTAACAGCTTCACATTTCCCTGCTAAGCCTGAACTCACGTAGGGCTGTTTATTTTCTTGATGACCCTGTTAATTGGTTTGCCAATAAAATGCCAGAAAACAGTGAAAAATGTCTGCAGTTCAAGGAAATGTATTCAAATCAGTAATTTATTCCGTCCAACAGTCGAAAAAGTCAAAGATGTTCAGTTTACTGTCGTCTAAGACAAAGAAAATATATTTTTTCTTTATTTTTTTATTTTTTGACATTTCAGAGGGAACTGGAACTTATAAATGTTTTTATATTTTGCTTGATAAATGACTAAAACAACCAATCAATTATCAAAATACATGGCAACTGGTATCCATCATTAATATTTTCCATTTGATTTGATTTATGAAATTAAGCGGAGTGTGACATTTCAACCAAGATGTTTTATCCACAGTAGAGAAAATGAAGCCCTAACAGGGTCACCACACCTCACAGAGGATTTATTTATTATTATTATTTTATTCAAATCATTTCAGTATCTTTTTGTGTGACTCTTAAAAAACCCGACGAGGAGAAATGTTCTCCTTCTCTGACGAGTGTCCCTCTGTGCAGATATCCATCCCAACAGGATTTAAAATGTATGCAGAAACAACCTCCAGTCGGTGTAATCCTGAAACATTTTACATTTAAATTCATGTATGCTTTGCTGTAATTTACCCCCAGAAGTGAAGTTTTGGCTGGTGTGAACGGTTGTTTTGATTCTTCTTCCTCTGTGCTTCGGGACAGGTAATGATTCCCACTGTGTGTCTTTGCTTTTTGTCAAACAGGAGGCCTTTTCCCCACCGGCTCCCATGAGTACGAGGTGTTTCGTTTTGCTCTGGCACAACATCAGGATGTCCCAAAACTGGTGCCACAAGTGGACATGGTGGACACGGGGAGCAGCTTCGCCATGACCTACGCCTGTAAGTTCAGACACAAAGGAGTCATGCTATCCGACGTGAGGTTTTTAAGCTTTTCTTTTCAAATGTCAAGGACATAAATGGGATTTTGTCATGGATCCCCAGACCCTCATGTGCCAAGGTTGTAGTCCAAGTTATGACTCTGGGAGGTCAGAATTTGTTAAAGTAAATGAGCCAAATATTCCCTCTGTTACATTCAGATTCGTTGACCTTTCTGGACTCCATGCAGTGATATTTTAATATCAATTCTGAATAATTTGACAATAATGACAAAGTGTTGCTCACAGCGCTGCTGACCCCAAAGAGAATCAACACCAGCTGTGCAGCCGTACTGAGCCTGTGATTTAACAAATGACTCATCGTTTGGTTTTTGTTTATGGCAGATTTATCGTCTGGTTCGGTCTCTGTGGTTCAGGCAGCAGGCACGTTGTAATTGTCTGTTTGATTTGCAGCGGATATTTTGACACTTTACACTCCTTATGTTTCAATTTTATGGTGTGATAATGCTGCGCCTATGCTTTGGTTACGTTAAGGCAAAAAAAAATGTCCCGGCATCGTCTTAAAAACATCCACCTTTGTTGGTCATTGATTGGTCTCGAGCAGCGGTCTTCTTGTTGGCAGCCTCTTGTTGATGTTAATAATCTGAACTATGTTACTCCTGACACATTGACATGAGACGTATACAGTTTGCAGAAACGTACAACGCTAGCATTATTTTATTGCGACTGGATTTTCCTTTCTGTTTTAACCCTTCTGTTTCTACCTTTTCTTCTCATTTTTAAGCAAATGCAAATACTGCACAGCATCAATAGTTATTTTTGTTGCATCAATGGTGAGTGAATGTAAAATGCTGATTCAGTGGGTAGTGAGTGTTTGATTTAGATTTGCTGGTTAGTGAACGTAACACTTTTATCAGGTGCTCTGTTTGTGTAACATTGGACTCTGTGCCGCCGCTCTGACCGTCCTGCAGTTTTGTTAAGGCTGTAGTCATCATCACGGGTCAGTGCATCATTCTTCCATCATCCGGACTTCATTCAGCAGGCTTAGGGTTTAAGAAAAGGAAAACAGAAGTAAATGGAGGCTGCTTTAAAAGAGCATACAGCAGCAGTAAATGGACGTAGACCAGAGGGAGCTCAGCACTAAATGGACTCCGGCTCCAGGGAACGTTCAGCACAGTACAGTTGGTTTGGAGAACAATGTGCTGACCTTGTTTTGTTCTGGCCAAAACGCTGAATTTACCAACCGGCCGTTTTACACCTGAATTTGTATCTGCACATGAAAGGCTGAAGCTAACATCTTAGGAATACTGGGACGCTCCCTCCCCTCAGGACACAAACTCTAGGATGCATGAATTATTTCAGTTACTGTAGCTTCTCATTAAAAATGTTGTATAAGAGCTATTTAAATTGAGCATTTCTGTCAAGTAAATTCCCCTGGAAATTAACCACACAGTCAACAGAAGTCAAACAATCCCATCAGCCTTTACTGTAACGCTCTCCTATTTAGCATTTATAGCTGTAACCCCTCCTGTGAAGCATCTGTAATTGGTGGACAAACAGTTAATGGATGACTCATAACACAGTAACACGAAGCTGTAATCATGTTTACTGGTGTATGATAACGCACACTGATTACTCTCAACTAATAGATTTCTTGCAGAGCTTTCTGCGACATTACTTTTGTCACTAATCCTGGAGAGTCGAGTATTCTTTGATTACAGGCTTCGTACGGGTGCTGGAAATCCTTGAAAGTGCTTGAATTTTATTGCGGTGAAAGTCTTTGCAATCGCTTGAAATTGCAACTGCATTTCATACTTGTTTCATACAGGCTGATCGAGATAATCGAGAGAGAATCTGATGCATCTTATAATTGATTTTTTACCCCCACCTCCGCTACACACGGTAAAGAGGAAATTAGATTTACATAAGTATAAACTAACAAATAGTTTAATAATAATAATCTAATCTAATTTCCTCTTTACTGTACCAATCCATTTATTTCATTAACACTTGTTATTAACATCTCGAAGGCCAACTAAGCCGTCCATCTCTGCACCGACACGCATAGAGAATAACTTGAATATTTCCTTATCTCTGCTTACAACTACATTACTTTCTTATAAACATGTTATATAAATGAAAGTTAAAACCATATTTCATTATTCTTTCCAGAAAACTGTCCCCATAAAAACAAAGTCTTCTCTCGTATTTCCCAACATGACGATTTGTTTCAAATCTCAGGAATTGAATTCTGGTGGATAATTACTCAATCCTTTTTTAAAATAGTTTTATACCCCCCCAACACCTCATTTTCAGTGATTGGTAAGGCCCTGTTCTGCATCTTCAATATCCAAACTACATTTTGCTGAATAAACTGGTTTTAATGACGTTTGGAAATGAGAAATTTGTTAATGATGCTGTCTCGAATTTAGTTTTAGTGCCTAACAGTGCTGCCAAATCCCCAAATGCGCTTCCAGCTCGTGGTAGACCGTCAGCAGGAATTTTTAATCAACAAGTGCAGTAACGAGTGCCATATAATGCTTTATACATGTGTAGAGTCCCATCGAGCAGGTGTTCGCCGCTCATCTGACAGAATCTCTTCCTTTGATTCGATCGAAGCCGAGTCTCTACACTGCAGGGAGTTAAAGTGAGCTCAGGTGAAACATCCTAATCAGAACCGACATCAGAGGTTGATACTCACAGACATACGATATTACTCATTTAACCCCGATTCGCCGCTTTATTAAAGTGAGGAAAGTCTTGCAACCAAAATTTGTTATGTGAGATGTTTTTGGACGAACTAAGAGTATCTGGTCAACAAAGTTAAAAGAAATCATGTAAAAGTTTTGGCATCAAACTTGACTTCTAGCAGAAACGGACATATTTTCAAATTTGCCCGCTGATAGTGTTTCCCTCCGGTAATACTGTTGGTGCCACTGCCGCTAACAGCCTGGTTACTGTCCAAAGCAAAAAACAACCGTAAGAATCCCAGTTCGATCTAGAAACCCTGATCTCGGTGCTGTAAAAAACAAAGTGAAACAGCCGGTTGTATTGACGAGTAGGCAGTTACTTGTTACTTGCTTATCTAGTAGGAACAATGCCAATTTTGAAGCGTCTTAAGTCCCGAAGGTCAAAGGACATGCTTATCTTCCTATATCTTCACATAGCGTCCTTTGTGCTGTAATTTGTCCTTCATTTTTCTGCCAAAAATCGAGCTCAGTGGCAGATGGATTATCATAGTGAAAGTCAGGTTTATAGGGAACCAACCTGGTGTCATTTTTCTACAGCTATTACAATTATTTAATGTGTCAAAATGGGCAAAAATTAAATGTAATATTCATTCACTGTAGTAATATATTACTGAAATATTGTTTATAACGCAATATATTACTCCTTTACTGCTAAAATAAATATATTACTGTAACGTGTTACAAAAGTAATGTCATGTTACTACAGATAACCAAACACTGGATAAGAAAGTGCCTTTCAACTTTTTTTGGGGATGGTGAAACGAGGGCTGTTCAGTTGGTTGCAGTCTGCAAAGTCACCGCCAGATGTCGTTAAATTCGTCATTCTGGTCTTTCAATCTGTTCATCACTTTAAAATTGCAGCTGGATAGCTTGTTTACCTTCCTTTACCCTGCAGATCAATAAAGTCTCATCTCAGCCCGTAATAATACATCAATAATAACATTTTGTATTATTAATCTTAATCCACAAAGAAACTAGAAACTCAAATGTTCAAATACAGTGGAAAGGATCATATTTCCTTCTGAGACGTAGCAGAGTACAAGTATATAATTACTGAAGTCAAGTACAAGTAAGTAAGTAATGTCCGACACTGTAAAATAGTCTCCCAGTTGTAGTAAACCAGGATGATCCTTTGAACAGGAGGTCTGTTCTGATGCTGCTCCGCGCTGCAGGTTATTTTTTTCAACCAGACGTGAACAGAGTCTGAATGATGGAGCTGCTGCACCTGAGCTGATCCCACCTGCCCTCTGGATACTACTGACAACCCTCTCTCTCTCTCTCTCTCTCTGTCTGTCTCTCTGTCTGTCTGTCTGTCTGTCTCTCTCTGTCTGTCTGTCTGTCTGTCTCTCTCTCTGTCTGTCTGTCTGTCTGTCTTCCCCTGTGAAGCGACTCTCTCCCTCCATTTCTCTTCCTCACGAAGCTGAACAGTCGTGAGTTGTTTGATCAGTGTTACGATTTAAATGGAGACGGACCCACAAGATATACCCTGGGCTTGTATGTGTGGTCCACATTAAGATATCAGCCTGATGCCGAAGTAATTTTCCTTCGACCGCTGTCTTTATAACCATGGAAACGGTTGTTGAATATTTATCTCGTGCCAGATTTCAGTCACGTTTCCAACCAAACTGAATTTCCACATTTGCCATTCCTGTTGTGTGAATATTACCTCATGATTTATTTACTAAGTCTGCTTCTGTTTTGTTTTTTGATTCATCTGAAGTTCCACTTCAACCAAAGTTAAAAGCTTTTCAGCAATTTCTTTGACTTTTATTTTTCATTTCTGATCTTATGGTTTGCTTGCTCTTTGTACCGTGTTCATTCTCAACCAACAATCACATTGAGTTGCGTAAAATGGGACTGCTAATGCAACGGTGTCGAGTCCGCTCTAATGCATAGACTAGGTGTTTTCTGTTGAAGTGCTGCAGCATTGACGAAGCGCTGTTGTGGTAGGCTAAATCTGTTTTACAAAATACACATTGTACTGTGTTTTCTATTCGTTTCGACTTGTATTGATCCCGCACTTTGGGCAATTTCTGTCATTTTCTCTTGGCTGTCTATTGTTGTTGCCCCCTTCGCTATTTTCTTCCTTCTCTTCCTCCATTATCTTGCAGTCTGCACCTGGTCTCACGTTCACATTGCAGCGTGTCAACAGCGGAAGCAAACGCGTTGTGCAACAGAAATCAGAAAAATGTGCAAAACAAAGTGCGCTGCATGGTTATCCTGGATTAAACAAAGCCTCGAGGTAAATAATCTGCCTCAGTGCTTATTAGAAATCAGTTTACCAAAAATATAAACGGCAATAGACTTCAAGCATATGCATACAAAACATCCATCCATGATTAGTAATGTGTAGCTGTAAAAAAATATTATAGTATTAGTATAGGGAAGGAAAAAACGCTATTAAACATCTCTAATGTGTGCCTTCCTCTTTCTCCACCTCCCTCTCTCTCTTCTTTCCTGTCTCTTACTATGACTCTCCCTCTCTCCCCCCTCTCTCTCTCTCTCTGTCTGTTGTTTTCTCCCCAGTCTGTTGTTGTGTGAAATGTAAAACAGACTGAGCTCTGCCTCCTGTGAGACAAACTCTACAGTCGGAGCAGAGCAGCATGGCTGCGTCTGAGGTGGGAAAAACAAATATTTCTCTGAGAGCAGAGACTCAGTCCTCAGAGCTGCTGCATCTGACACTTTCACACAAACAGCTCAGACTGAGCTCACAGTCACTTTTATCAAGTATTAGTCTCATTGACGGCGAGGTGCAGGACTGACAGCTGGTCTAACGTAACAAAACAGCTACAATCAGGACATGTAGAGTGTTAAAACGGTGCACTGTGTGGACTTCTAGGGAGGTTTTTATATTAAAGGAATAGTTTGACATTTTGGGGAAAGCTCTTATTTGCTTTCTTGCAGAGAATTGAACAAGAAGTTTCTCACCACGCTGGTGTTTGATGGCAAATACTGCAAATATATGAAGCTACAACTAGTAGCAAGTTATGGAAACAGGGAGATAAAAATTAGCCTGGTTGTGTCCAAAGGTAGGAAAAGACACTACAAGCACGAGGGTTATGTGTCAAGCAATCAGCAACGACTAAAGTCAAAAGATTGATTTCTTGTTTTAGACTGGAGGCTGCTGACTCTCACTCCTGATAAATTACATTAGAAGCTAGTGTTAAACTTTACATTTTGTGTTGGCCTTGCTACCGAACCGTATCCTACATTTGGTGCATTATATGAAGACATAATATTTCCAGAAAATGTTGATAACTTTTGTTTTAGCAAGATACAATTACATTTAACAACAAAGTCTGTAAACTTATCAGGTTTACATGTAGCCTGGGTGTATGAACAGCACAAAGACAATCGTCATACATTCATAGCCACAGATTGATACATGACCTCATGCTATGCATCCTGCAAACAGCTGTTTTAAAAAAAGAAAACAAGATTAAAAACATGTTGCGTTGTTCTTTTACTCGCTTCCAAAACAAGTGCATGAGCCAGCCAGATCAAAATCTTTAAGAAGCCATGTGGTAGTGCTTACAGTGCTTCTGTCCGCAGGGGCCACCGCAATCAACAAAGCTAATGAATGAAAGTTCCTTGTAGCTGCTGTAATATCTTTTCATAACTGAGATTCTCCTGAAGCTCCGACATCTGAAGCTGAAGTCACGACAGTTCAGTGTGTCGCAGTAATCTTATCAGACGTTTCTGTAGCCCGCAGGAAACTTCTGCTGCTCACAGCTGTCTTCTTCTTTACCTCCTGTGAAATAAATCAAATTCTCATATTCTTATCTGATTCTCCTGAACCCTCCGCGGGAGACACGGGGAGCAACAACAGAGATCAATCTGAGAGAAATGATCTAAAGGTAAAAAAAAAAAGAAGAAAGGTAATCTTGTTTGTCAGGTTTGTCTGGAAAAACCTGAACTGCCAGACAAAAGTCCAGAACAGTTCTGGAGTCAAAACAGGAATTTTAAATAAACGTTCTGTCATTTTTTTCCGGATGTTACAGGCCCTTCGTGTGTTAAAACTCAAAATTAAACATTGCTTCTGGACAGTGGACAGTGGGCTCGATGATGTCATTGTTCAGTAAAGATAAAGTGGTAGTGCACGGTCTACAGTAGAGACAGTAGGGTGCATCTGTGCAGGGGGATGGTGGGAGAGCAGCCGAGCACCACGAGGGAGATCTGAACACATGGATCATGTGAATGAAATCAACTGTGAGCTCGATGTAAAAAACCTGCAGCTGCATCCTCGACACTGTGACAACAACAACAACAACATCTGCTGTTACTGTACAGAGAAAACATGCTCATTAAGCATTTAAACATCAGCCGATACAATAATTTCATTTGCAACGAAGTAATGGTGTTTGCAGTCCAATGTGATCCCAGTAATGTATGAACAGTTATTTACATTTATTTCAGAAAGCACAGCACATACAAATACTTACGAGACTTACACATACTAGATAGGTAACAGGAAATTAAAAAAAATTCTCCACGGAGCAGAGCGGAGAGCCACTTTTAGGATGCTGCTGAAACGCGGCAGAAACGGGCCCAGTGAAATCCCTTTATTAGTTGTGATGGACCGACCGACAGACAGACTTTGACAGTTGTCGGACAGTGAGGCAGCAGAAAATGAAAAATAATACATCTTCTGTTTTTGGTATAGTTTCAGAGGTGACTGTTCGACCTCACATCGCTTCCTGTTCAGAACAAAATATGAAAGTACATTAAATTCAAATCAAAAACTGAGTGCGAAATAGTGCACAGTCAACATCGGCACTCAACGACAGAAGTACTCAGGAGACTTCCTGCTCTTGTTATGGCTATTTGTGTCGCACAGTCATCTTCGTTATGTAGTATGACACACACTCACACACACACACAGTACAGAGCCTGTCTCATCATCGTCATCATCATCATCATCATCAGACAGACAGAGATACAGACACACACACAGTCAGTCGGTGACTAACCTGCGATGTGTCTCCGATCTGTCACTGTTTGTGTTTTCGTTGGAGGACTGAACCCTCTGAGGATTTCTGTCTCTCCTGTCTGGACAGTTTGAAATATCTTTTTTCTTTATTTCCTCAGTTTCCCATATTTACCAACTGCTCTACTTTGCTTAGGTCTTCACATTTGTTCCAAAGATTATTCTCATTTGCATATTTCATGCTTTTGATATTGCCTTTCTGTGTTTTTTTTTCTTTAACTCAGTGTTTTCTCTTGCTAATATTTTGCAGACCATGCACACAGGCTGTTTTTTTCTCTCTCCGTTGTGCTTATTAAGCGCCAGTATTGTTTATTATCTAACACTTTCAGTTTGTCTTTTCCTATCCTTCAGTGAGACCGGAGTGTTTTGGAGCTGAGACTTAGAGACGTTTCGAGCTCAGTTCAGACAGAAACGCATCAATTATTGAGAGTCTGTCCTCACCAGGCAAACAACCACATTAGTTGTTTGTTCAAACTTTAAACACTCAAAATGTGTTTTCCTGAGGAGCGCCTTCCTGTGGTTAAATGTTGAGTTGTAACTCGAGGAGGTCGGGTTGGTTGTCATGTGTATAAAGCGAGCAACTTCGACAGTGGAGACTGCTGATGTCATCCCACCGCCTTCAATCAGTCAACAATAGTTTCATTTTATAAAGATGATATTTCTTTAGTCGCAGAGTTGGCAGCCGTGTTGGTGTCGGTGAAGTATGTTGAGCGAGACGATGTAGTTCACTGAGGGGTTTTAACACAAAACTAGATGACAGAGACTTTATTCACTAGAAAATGATCTTTTTAATTGACAAACATCATAAGTGTAGTTCATGACACAATTCAAATATAAATAAGGTCCCCCGTGGGGTCCACCGGACAGGGCGTGACTTCGGCTCTCTATAGTGGCATCAATCTTGACTCTCACCAAGAAATAGTGTCAAACTATTCCTTCAAAGGTCCCACATTGTAGAAAGTTATATTTCCATGTGTGTAATGACTTTAAAGCAGGTTCAGGTGCTATATAAATACTGTGAAAGAATCAAAATGCTTGATTAATGTCAAACGCACAGCTCGTATTCAGAAACTGCTCATTTAAGGATTTCTGTAAGATTGTGATGTCACAGCTATAACGTCACCGCCCTCAGCACAGCCGTGGTTGTAAAAACGCTGGCAGAGTTGATGCGGGAATGACGTGTGCGGTGCCTGCTCAGGCCTGTGAGAGCTGACCAATCAGAGCAGACTGGGCTTTTCAGGAGGGGTTCTTAAAGAGACAGGAGCTAAAAAAAAAACGGCGTTCAGCCAGAGAGGTCCTGCAACACTGGATGATATAAGACAAAATATGTGTTTTGTACGTATCGACGAAGTAAAAGAATTAACCTGCAAATCAGCATGAATAGGGAACCTTCAATCAGCTGACTCTAGAGGTTGAGAAAAACTATAAGGACAGAGGTCATGACCTTTAAGAGGCACTGTAGACCACCAGAGGAGAGGAGGTGAGAGAGAGAGAGACGTCTGGATCTAAATGAATGTGTTGCTGCAACAATGAACGCATCTTGTTATGAAGGAATCCAAATGGCGCGAGGCACTTTGGCAAAACAACATGATGTAGCATTCACGCCAGCAAATCAGTTTGAATTGAATGGAGGTGGGCTGAATAGGAGTGAAATGAATTGAATCTGGAGAGACAGGGAGGTAGAGCGAGCATCTCAGTCCAATAGACCATGTAACTGGGTTTTGAATGGATCTCTAACCTGAGTGTGACCCCGTGTTAACACAGACTCGAGCTCTGCTGATGGCTTCATGAACTCGCACCCTGCTGCACATTAAAAATCCTGGATGCGACCATTTCATGAGAAAATATTGCTTTTTTTTTCGCCCAGTCTAAAGTAATAGGTTTGGGCTGAGCAGCAGAAAATCCATCCGTCAGCAGAGATGAATGAAATGGAGGAAAAGTCCTCAGAGTACAGAAAATGAAAGTTTCTCTTTTTTTTTTCGGGTTCAGGTAATTTTTCGGGCTGTTGCAGCGTTCACCTGCAGGATTGTAGAGTTAAACAAGGTTGTCTCGACACAGAGTTAACTAGAGGGAGAGGTCATACTGGGTTTTCCGGCTCCAAACAGACAGAACTCATTTTGGTTTAACTGCAAATCGTGATGGATATCCATTACTGTAAATGAGATACAGTAGTTTTGTATCATCTGGCTTCATGGACAACACATGCTATTACACTGAATACTTATTCTTTGCCTCTGGACTTCTACAGTTTGGACTACAATACCCACTCTTGCCTCATCAAACTGTGCCGTTTGGTAGTGAACGACCTCTGGTGAACTTTCAGTCTAATTTAAAGTATGTATAAGGAAATAGATCAGTGCTTCTCAGACTCCAGACGGCAAGTCATTCCTGGCCCAGCTCACATCTCCAGTTATGATACGTTATGAAGTGTAAGGGTTTTTATTTTGAAATGAAATGAATTGTCAGTGTTGTTGAATAAACAGTGTAGCTGGAGATCTTTTAGAGCGATCCCGTGCACGGTTGAGTGTGTTTTAACGTGACTTATTTCCATGTCGTTGTCATTGTTGCAGCTGGAGAGAGTGAGCGAGCGAGCGTTGTGTGTTGTTCTCGTACACAGTCTCAACAACTAGTTTAAATATAGTAATAAGATTATAGAAGTCCTGTAAGTACCAAGTGTTTATTTCCCGTTTGGCGAGTAAGTCTGGGAGGCTGGCAAGTAATTTTTTATATCGAAATAGTCATGTAATAAAAAATCTATGCCTCGAGTCTCTGTCGCTCTGAGGTGTCAATTATCTCCATAGATTTGTCTTTGCTTCTCTGCTGGTGGGAGTTTGACACACATTGGGACTTCATGGTGCATTTAAGTGCACGTCATGAACTCATGAACTTCCTGGAGTAAAAAGTTTGAGAACCCCTGATAAGAGGTATGACAAGACAAATACTGATTATTTCATAAACCAGCACAGACGGGCTAACGTTCAAAATTTAGAAATCCCCCTCCTCTGCATCGTCAACCGTTTAAGTTTGCAAATTAAATATAAACTCCATCCACTAAAAAAGCAGTCACATGAGAGGCAGCTAACTAACATTTTAACTCGCTGCCCTCCCTGGGGTTCAGATGGAGGGGGAGGAGGAGGAAGAGAGGGGAGGGAGGGAGGGAGACGGGGAGACAGAGGGGAAATTAAATGGTTTTTTTCTTCTGTTTTGCTGCCAGGGCTTCCCTTATCAGGAGGCTACAGATTGAGACGACAGAAGGATAGGACAAGGCTGCCCCGCTCACCGTAGTTTGTATTATTTATTGTTTATTGGTGTAGAAAATAAAAAAAATAAAATAAAGAATACATCACGTCGGAGACATTTAGGCAGGAAGCCCCGATGGAGAGAGGGAAACGGAGAGAGAGAAGTGATTTGGTTTGCTGGTGACATTTTGCCCTTGAGGACTCACTTGTAGTTACACGCTCAGTTGAATGCCTCAAATGTGAAATGAGGATAAAGTGCAGCGTTAAAAAAAAAAGAGCGTTGCTTTGTATCGCCTGGGAAGACGTTTATCTCCAACAACACAATTTGGCAAATAATGACATAAAGCAAGAGCCGGTGTTCAGATAGGAGGGCTAGCAGCAGAGACAAAGGGATTATCTTTAATTAATCATCTCGAGCCTTAGTTTCATGTCGAAACAAAACAGAGCCGAGATCAGATGGCACGGAGTCACAGCCACAGGAGAGAGGGAGTTTATTCAGAGAAAACTGAAGGTAGTGAAAGAAAAGCGAGGAAACACACACTGCGTGGTTTGTTTCTTTTAACAACTGATTTTATTTTATGTCCACTGAGAAACTATTTGGGACAGATTTTGTTTTTTTTGACGTTTAAAACACATGAAACAAATGTTAATTGGTGGATTCCAGCAGTTGTTTGGCTTCTTCCTGTAGGGAAACTCCTCAGTGAGCTCAGAGGTCAACCCTGGAGGCGGCAGGATTTTAATGTCTTGCTCATGGACACTTCAGCAGGTCAGATACAGACCTCGAGCTCAGGATATCCAGTTCCATTACAGTCTCTTTAATCGACGTTTACACAGAATCAAACGAAATCAGTGAACTCAACTGGCTGCGGATGTCAGTTTAACGCCATAAAGACGTTGGACAGACATTAAAGTGCAGTTGGAAATGAAAATCAGGTTGATGTCAAAACCCAACGTTGGAAAGACGTTGAATTCGGAAAAGAAAGATCTTCACTGACTGATTTTTTTTTAATGCTTAAACACACTTAATCTACAAACTCTTTGTTTTCATGACCGAATAAACTGAACAAACAAACTGACCTTAAAGAACAACACCGTTTCGTACCGTATTACACGTAATATATAGGCAAGTCTGTGAACAAGTACGTTCAACATACATGTGTGGTTCAACAGCAAGTATATCTCCGTCTGTAAAGGTCCAATTTGTATGAAAGTTGATTCTGAGTCTCATTCCTAGTTTGTCAAACACTGACGCTCTGGGATGGCGGCCGACCTGACCTACAACCATCGTCATCATTTAACGAGTTGGGAATTTTAACAGATTGAACCCGAAAACCAACCAAATATCAATGTGATGCTGTGTAAAGCATAAATAAAACAGAATGTGATAATTTGCTAATCTATACTCGCCATGCTGAGTATACGCAATACTCAAAACTGAGTCGAGCCGACCTAGCACGTGTATGGAAAATCCCCAATTGTTGAGGCTGCACCAAGTATCCTTTATACTTCAGCTAATGTGTCAGCACCCGATGACGCTCGTTTGTTACGGGTGAAGACCGGTTGTCCTCTCTGCTCCGCTCAGCTGCTGCTTCGGTTCAGAAAGCTGCTAAACTCTGAGCAGGGTTTCTTCTACTGCTAAGTAACAGCGTTTGGCTTTGCGGGAATTCGTTCCAGAAGTCGTGTTTGGTACGGTTTGGATGGAGAGTGGTTTGTGTAGCTCGGCTGATTTGTTGCCTCAGGAGTGAATTGTGGGTAAATCTCTGCGGACGACTGAAATGTAAATGTAGACATGAAGGCAACTGAGACGAGAGTCAGACTTTAAAGAGAGAGATGAGGATTTGAACCTGCGTCTGTTGAGGGGAAAACACTTGTAGGGGAGCCTCCATTTCTCCCTCTGTGTGTGTGTGTGTGTGTGTGTGTCAGAGCTGCATGCTCAGCAGGAGATTATTGCATTGATGCCTTCGAGGCAGCAGCAGCCTAAATGACTTTAGACTGTGTGTGTGTGTGTGTGCGCGTCAGTATTGTATGTGTTTGTGTGTGAATCAGCAAGTGTGTGTATGAATGGTGTATCACCCTGAGGAAGGCAGCCATTTAATCTATTATTCAACATTGCTACTAAACACATTAATTAGAGCCCGAGGTTGAGGCTAGTGCACAGCGGTTACAATAAAAACCTCGTCTCCTCTTTTTATTTGAGATGAAGGTCCAGTTGTCGACACCTCGGACCTGTAAACCACAAAACCACCCTGTGAGTCGAGGCTTTCTAAAGACATCCAGCGTGGAAAAAGAAAAACTGAGCAGTTTGTGTGCTTGTAAAAGATCCATCCTGAGTGATTTTATGTTTGTAACACCTACATTGTTTTGTTGAGCTGCCTGATTTTTGGTAAAATACGATATTTGGTCAAACCATAAAATAAAATAGAAAATAAAATAACCTAAACGTGCAGCTTCTGTCCGACCTCCACAGTCCACACGATCATCGAAATCATGACTGATTTCATTGTACTATGTATACTATGTATGTATAATTTAGTAAAAAACAAGAGGTTGGAGGACGGCAGGTCACATCTGTAGATCTCATCTCGGTCTTTAGTGGTTTATGGTTGGTTAATTGTCTGCTGCTGCTAATAATGCGATCAAATCGTAAAGATTTGATGGAAATAAATAAAAATGAAAAAGATTTCGTGGAGCTGAGACTAGTAGGTGTTTTTTTTTTTCCCCCAAGGTGTCAGTTTGTTGTCGGAGCAGCTAATTGCAGAACAGACCTTTATTTCAATGCTATTCAATGACTTTACTTTCAACACATGACATATGCTAAAGGATTTCGTATTGAAAACAGCAAGAGAACAAGTTAGCTGTTAGCTGTTAGCAGCTGAAGGGCAGCGTAGTCTCGTTGTGTGTTCGGCTGAGGGAGCTAACAGCTAAAATGCTTACAGAATGAACAGAGCTGACAACTAGCGGAGCTAATGGAGCTCAACACACAGCAGGAGGCGAGTTGCAGTCCCCTCAGTGAGAAAAATATTTAAGGAAGCAGAGACTTGGTCGACTTCTTATATATATATATCATTTATTTAACCGGGTAAAAGCTTCTTTGAGAGTAAAATCTCTTTCTCAAGAGTGAACTGGCCGAGACAGCAGCGCAGCAATCCTCTAAATCAATGTCAGGGGAGTAAAAACACAAAGACCGAGAGTACTATTCCCACCATATTTAAAATTGACCTAAATTCCCCCGTGACAATCGATCCACGACTTCACCATGTATTGTCTGTTCTCCAATGTATTGTCTGTGACCTTTGACTTTTCTGTTTCTGGCTGCTTGTAGTGTCAGCTATCACAGACTTCAGCCTGAATCAACGGCTGCACTCACGTGTAAGTCACTTCAGACAAAACAAACAGCCGATATAAATGTCACAATCCAGTGTTTGTTGCCGGGATGACGGCTCATTCTGTTTCCGACCCCGACTGCGTGTCATTCTGGGAAAGCGACAGCGAAAAGTGTCCGTGATGGGAATGCAGAACGACGGAGTGAAACAATGACCTGATCGCTGGATGTGTGTCTCCGGGCCGTCCTGTCTTGTCTTTTCAGCAGAGGAGCGTAAGCAGTCGAGCCGTGGGTCATCGTGAATGGAGCCAGTGGAGGATGATGATGGCGAACGCCTCTGGTTATAAGACGTCCTCACAATTACCCACCAATACCCCTCAGCTGAACAATCTTCCTTTTTGATTATTATTTGTCAAAGACAGATGTGCTGTATGGATGGATGGACGAATGTTGTCAGGAGGATGAACAGCTCTGTGGGTAGACTCGGTCTCAGCTGTGGGCCCCGTGGCGCTTGGCGTCGTCTCTGGGCTGTGTTTAAATAAAGCTCTGTCTAAAAGCCTCAGGTGGGGAGGAGCGAGATGTGTGACTAGAGGACCCTCAGTGGTTACGAGGCGAGGTCGGATCTGTCTGTACGATGGTATGATGAGTGTCCTTGTTGAACATTTGTCTCCACTGATATTGATATTAAACATCAGTGATGACAACAGAAGGTGTGAGGATTTTCTCATCATTGATCTCATGACAAAAAAATAGGATTATTTCATGGTTTCAGGCATTAATAAAATGTAGCAGGTACTGTACCTCCCTCAGGGAACAGAAAACATTTGATTTATTTTATTGTATTGTTGTATTATTGTTCGAAATTATTGTTGGCTGAGACTAAAAGCTAATACCTGACTGCCTACTACATGTTCAGCTGGGCTGTTCTGGAGCTTTCCACCACGTCTTCCTCAGCGAATCAGTCTCCTAGTTGTAACGCAATTTGGCTGTCCGAATTTTCATTTTTAACTTGTCAACTTTTAAGCAAACATAGACGATAAGTTCTTAACATTGTCAGACAAAAATGGAAATTAGAAGTCCCGGATCTGCACCTCAGTGACAACCGGCAAACTTAACAGGAAGATTTAATTAAAAAGCTCCAGAACGGCTCCTCAGTAGACTTTGAGGTAAGCTCATTTTAATCCGCTGTCCTCGGCAGGTCAGATTAAAATTGCAAAATGCGATTGCAATCAGTTGCGGTTAAAGAACTCAAACTCCTGTGCTTGTGGGAGCATATCAGCGTTTTGGGAAGACCTCTTGTTAACAGAGTCGAACAGAATATTGATTTATTTCAGTTTTTGTTTTGTTGTCCAGGATGTTTTTAGGCGAGTTTAGTCGCACAAAGACTGGAAGCAGAGAGAATCTGTTCGTGTAGTTCCACCTAAAGTGAATTAAAGACACTCACCAACAGACGAGCCTTTTTCCAAACCTCTTAATGACCTTAATTTTAGATTTGTTCCTACTGTTGTTGAAACAACCACAACTTTGAAAGACTGGGGTCATCATCAGTCTGTGCAGGAGGCAGGATAACAACAGAATAATAGACAAGCAAATGGGGATAGCATGGATGAGACGGTTGCAGCTGTGCAGGTTGTCGTTTTTTAATCAGTACGACATCAAAAGTATATGTGATGAGAATAGTGAAGTACCATATATTTTAAAAAAAGTATAGAATGAGTAAAAACTGCGTGATAATGATCAAGTAACAAGAATAAGATATATGAGAAAAGTACTCACAGAGCTCATTGATTACAGAAGAACAGCAGTTCATGTATTTATAACATCAATTAGACTCGACTTTATCTCAAAGGTTGCACATCTTGACTGCCATCCTGTTGTTGACCTAAACACAAATAACTACAAAGATTCCCAAGGCTCACAACATCTGTCGCCTCTCTGCTGCCTGACCCTCTTTGATGAAGGAGCGATCTGTCGTCCCAGTGGGACAGCAGCGCTAATGCTAAGAGACAGATACCTCGTTAGCATGATAGCATTTGCCCGAAGGCAAACGTCTATTGTTAGCATGATAGCATCGCCCCAGAGGGAATGGTTATTTCCAGTGTTAGCTTTGCTCTGAGGGGCCAGGCTTGTTGTTAGCATGTTAGCGCTGGCCGACGGGGATGTGAGGCTGCACCAAGGACACGCACACACACACACACACACATGCAGACACAGAATAGATGCACGTACTGTGTGTGGCTGATCTAATCCTGATTTATTGATTTGTGATCTGTTGTTCATTTAATTTAATCAGGTTTAGATGGACAGAAACAAAGACAAGCTGGGTTTAATGGTTCAAAAGTAACTTGATTGAATGAAACTTTGTTTGGCTGCAAACATTTACTTAATTTCATTTTTTCCTTGCTTTATTTGTATTTTTGTAAAATGTATTTGAAACCCCTCGATTTAAAGACATTACGACGTTAATTGTGGCACCAACATTGGGATAAACGTAATGCTTTTCAGAGAATATCTTAAAAAAAAACAAAAAACAACAGTGATTGAAAGTAACTCAGTACATTTACTCAAGTATTTCCCTTCTTTGATACTTCACTCCACTACAATTCAAAAACCGTAAGAATCCCAGTTTGACCTAGAAACACTGATCTCAGTGCTGTGAAAAGGTAAAACACCTGGTAGTATTGATAAGTAAGCAGGTTTTGTTACTGACTGGTCTTGTAGAAAGAATACCGCTTTTGAAGCATCTCAAGTCCCGGTGGTACGAGGAAACACGTACAAACGGGGGAACAGACTTTTTCAAAATATATACAGATTTTTTTAGGTATGTCGTCCTTTAAGTGGCTAAAATACATCTTGCTGTAGGTGCCGTTAAGCAGTACAACGCTCTGCTTCCCTGTCGGTGGTACGAATTGCTTCTCCACACGGGGGGAGAGCCGACGGTCATCTCCTGCAGGTAATACACTGACTAGGGATAAGTACCTCACTCAACCCCACATCAAAAGACCCCAACTATCCCTTTAAGTACAAGATCTGAGTACTTCTTCCACCTTTAAAACTGATGAGAAAAAAAAGAAATATGAAGGTTGGTTGATGTTCAGACCATAATAATTAAGAGGACCATGCAGCCGTCAAGAGGAGTATGTTTTGAGGTGTTTGTGTGATTGACAGGCGTCCCGACCTATCATACTTAGCTGTGCTGGCGTATTTCTCCTCCACTCATGTTTCACTTGTTTTTGTCCAAAGGAGGACGTTGCAGGTGATGACACAGATAGTATGGACATATTTTTATACAGCGTAAATTGGATTGTACCCACAAGACCATAAAATAAGATGATGATTCACTGAACCACTGTGGCGCCTCAGCAGAGAGTATTATTTTGTCTTAAGACTTAATCCCTGGCTGTGAAGGAGCCCTGCAAGAGTAATTTGATTATAGCCATTGTGTGTTTGGGGATTTACCATGTGGAGGCCTTTTGTGTAAAACAGGAAACTTTATCGGCTACACAGCAGCAGATAAGTCAGCAGCAGAAATTATGTCCGTCTACCATGAAGATAAGAGCACTTTATCATCTGTTAGCTTATTACCAATTGGAGATTTTGCTTTTCTGTGTTGCGTGCAGATTAAAAAAAAACAGACAAAAGCAGATAAAACAATAAATGTGCATGACAAATGACAGTGTGTATGTTGTCTTAAAAAGAGATGGTGAGGAGTTAATTAAAAATGGAAAAGATAAACAGCCTAAAAATGTGACAAAATGAAGGACACACCGCGGTTTGGAGTAAAGCTTGAATGTTATTGTCTGGCCGGGGCAAATATATTCAAAAACCATTCATACCAACTGTAATTAATAAAATGAACAAGCCATTAGGGAATTAGTATTCTCACAATAGAATATATTTGCATTTTACAAACAAACTTTTCCTTTCTCTATCCGCAAACACATGCTTCCCTTTTTGCCTCTTGTATGTTTTTCTCTGTTTGTACCTGTATGAAGCACATCAGAGACAAATTACATCTCTTTGTGACGGACAAGAAGTTTGTGACGTTCAGTGCGATCGCATAAAAAAAACAAGTATATGAACTATATTTTACTTTTGGTTTGTCTGGTGACCTGGATTTTAGGGTGAAAAAGGGAATTGGAGCTTGAAAACAAGACAGACAAGAAGACAAGTTAGATTGTTGGAAAGAGGAAGATGTAAAAGAAAAGGACAGAAGGTGAAAGAGGATGGAGGGATGCATCCTGACAGAGAAGGACGGATGAGGAGGTAGAGAGGGTATGATAGAGGTGTATTATGCTCTGTGGATGTTGCAGTGAAAACACAACAAGGAGTTACTTCGCCGCATAAATACCAGGATTATACAAATACAGGATTCAACTATAGACTTAAGAGTTAAAGGTATAATATGTAAGATACTGTATTAAAACTTCCAGACCTTTGTGAAACATTTTTGTTGAGTTGTGTGCTTAATTATCCCAAATGTTTCCAACAACGTTCAAACGCAGAGAAATCCGCAAGTTTATTCAAGCTAACGTTGCTTTTCGTTTGTTCGCCTATTGCTAGAAACTCGCAGGAGAGAGTGAGGAAGAAAGTCCGTGAATGAGATCAAATTTAACGTTTATAAAACTAAACATATATGTGTTTATATATATATGAACATATATGATGTTTTTGCTCTGTTTTACCTTTTTATTTCAATATTTACTGAGGCTTTGACAGTTTCTTTGACAAAACAAGACATAAGCAGACTTCACCGTGGC